>NW_019394529.1:0-87805 GCF_000612105.2 Orussus abietinus | reverse complement strand
TTCTTTGTAGGAATGTTCGTAGTGATTCCAGAAGGTGAAATGACATCAGGCAATGAACTTGTCTTTTTTTTTACACCAAAGGTGTTTTTGGTGGGTACTTCTAATTTCTATAAAAGTGTAAAAATACAGACTAAAATGAATTATTGTGCGACTGTTCGAGGACAACTAAGGGGTTTTCTAAAGAGGTTGCTGGACCTTCGGATGTCGTATTCCACCCAAGAGTCATATACCAATAGTAGTACACTGGCATTCATCGACGGTTTCCTCGCGGACTTACTGCCCTCTCCGGTCGCGTGGCGTACTAGCGGAGGGAGCAGCGCGGAATTTGAATCGACCAAGGGGCAGAATGGATTTCCTAAGGAGTGTAAACGTGTATAAACAAAAACAATTAAACAAAAATGTTAAAATTTTATTGTGAAGAGTCACGAATCCACTTATCGTAGTTTTTGTTAAATGATAATTTACAGAATTTTATAAAGAATATAATAGAACATGTTCTATTAAATGTTAACAAGTTTCTTAGCGATTCAATTGTTCCATCCACTGAATCGAAGTTAGAATATTATCTTAGCTTAGAAGAAATAGTTTCTAAATGTATATACAGTGAAATACCGTAGGAAATTTTACGATGCATCAACTATCGGACATAGAAATGAAATCGTGATTTCATGTCTTATATATTTACGTTCTACACCATTCTTCGTATTCCTCAAATAAATGGACACCTGTAAATCATTAAGGTGATGTGAAACATCCTTCAAATCAGTCAATTCGAATACAACACTTCTTTTTTAAGGATATTAGACCAAACTGTCCGAAACTTTGACACATCACTCCTGATCATCTGAGAATTGTCCTGACACATTAAAAATTAGGATTTAAAAAAAAAATTGTTCAACTCAATCCAGACCAGAACCAAAATGGGGTCGAGCTCTCATATTTCGATCAATATACAATTATCAAAGGCTCTGATATGATAATCTGGATAATATGATGATCTGGTAATCGATAAACTCGCATTTGAATGGGATAAAGGCAAAACAAGTGTTGTATGCGCTTCTTTGCTAAAACGATGGTAATACGAGGTCTCGGAGAGAAAATTTAATTGACCTGGAAATCACAGATGGCGCAGGGGGTCCCTCCCCAGTCAATTGGGGCCCCGGAAGGCATGAACCCAGAGGATTTCTGGACTTTTACTTCGATTTCTTTATAATTGTTGTACGAAAGCGACAGGTGGAATATGCCATTTGGCACAATACACAATATAATTCGACCCAGCTGTCATTATAAAAACGAACGTCGGCAACGTAGGCATTTAGAAAAATCTTCTTTATCGACGTTGATGAAGTTCCTCGACGTGTTTCACTTCACCTGAAATGGGTATGTAAATGAGCACCCGTAAACATAAGAAAGACTTTTCTTATCCGAGTTTTTTATAAACGCAAATCGGAGCAACTCTTATGAATTAATTTCATTCGAAATAGGTATCGGAAACGTAAAATCCCATTTCCATTTCAGGGATTGCAGGGGTGTTCGATGTACTGCAGTCATCAGGATGCGCTTCGGGCCGGTTGATCGCGACCTGGTCGACTTGCGTCAGTAGCGTCGATCTTCGTCAGGCGGACTCAAGACTTCTTTTCGCAACCGTATGTCCTATTGCGTGCTAATTTCTGGAATTCCACGGCTACCTTTCGGGTTATCGGGTTGCGATTATTTCGTAAAGAGTGCCTACGTAACAGCTACCTTTCGGGTTACCGGTTTGTAACCATTTCGTAAAGAGTGCTGACGCAACACCTTCATTAATTTTGTCATTACAGCATTTTACATTTAAGTTTATTTAATTGTCATTTATCAGTATGTAAAACGTTAAGGGGATTCCTTATTGTTCTGAGTATTACTTGGCGGATCCGTACTCACAATTTCATATTACTGACATTGAGCGGACTAATATGGTTAAAACAGTGCGTATTATCTAACAAAATTCTAACATTGTTTTTCAGCCTTTTACGTTGCGCTTTCATTTGTCAGTTAATATTTTAAACTGTTAATATACAGACAATATATTAGTCAGTTAAAATGAAACCGTCTTTATTGTGTCTTTCATAAATAGCCTTCGTTAGAGCAGTTAGGCCGTTTGCACACGTACCGGCATAACCGGCGCCAGCGCCGACTTTTCTGTCGAAAACAATGTAACTTTAATTTATTCACATTATTACCAATTTTGCTGGTCGTGTACAAACGTCGGAAGGAGAACAAAACGCGAAAAAACGTATAATTGAGAAGAGTATTTAAAATGGGACGGCGTCAGTACCTCGTCGAAGGATCGCTGTTGCCTAATATACGTGGTAGTAGTGGGTCAGCGCGGTCACTGACCGCGATCTTGGAAGCATTATTCGTCACCTGTTCATTTTGTAGCGAGCTGTGTGCCTCGGACCAAGGGCGCCCGAGGCCGAGCCACACCACTCGCACAGCACTACGGCCGGGCACCGCAGCCCGGCGCCGCAGCCCGCCGCCAGGTTCCCGCAAGCGCGACGCCGGCCAACTAGTACCCGCCGCGGCCGCTACGTGGCGACCCACGGCCTCGCAGGTGCGCGAGCCTCCCGGGCACTATAAGAGACCCGGGAAAATAGAGCAAGGCAGAGTCGTAGGAAGGGAAGAAACCTGTCTACACATAGACTCTCAAACTCGATTCGCAAGACGAGACTTCGAATCACTATAGGCGCGAATTCGCATCTCCGAATATAATTCCGACAAGAGACGACACGAACCGAACCTGTACCATCGTGTCGCCTCTGCGACCCGGGAGTTCGAGCAGTAGGGTTAGAGTCATCACCGCCATTAACGAATAAGTCATTGTAAAACCAGTAATAGTTAACCGCCGCTTACACTTTTTCATTAACCAAGTAGAGTTTTTATCAATTAGAATTAAGTACGATACCGCTTGTATCCGGTCTGCTTCCAACAATTTCGCTTTCAGACCGCAACCGAGTGACGGCGACCGGCAACGGACAATCACAGGCCAATAAACTCTGTTATTGTTATCGAGTGAAGAATACTTTACTCCACCCAGACATTACTCCTCGGGGATACTCACACGCGCCGAGCGGACCACTGTCGCGGGAAGAGACCCGAACGTGGACCGCGGCGCACGAGGACGCCACCTAACCCGCGCACCCCGAGTCCTATCGTTACAATTTTAATCAACCAATCGCCGGAACTCGATCATACGACCGGAATTTTTTTGTTCTGATAATTTGTATGAGATCCTCGGAGTCGATTTAGGGGGGATATGTTTCGAAGATTTTCGATTTAGGGACTGAATCCCTCCAAAATCACGTGAGGTTGGTTTCGTGATATACATACAGACGAAAATAGTGCTTTAGTATTACCTCATATCGTATGATATTATCGACTAAAGGGCGCAGATGAGGATGTGCATTTATAAACATCTTCAATAGAATCCTTTAGACCCAGGTCCACAACTTGAGTTAATCGAAGTTAAAGTGGTTTACAGCTGGTTTAAACCGTGTGTTAACCAGTTACACTTCCGTTAACTCAAGCTGTGGAGCTGGGCCTAAAGGATTCTGTTTTAGAAAGTTTTATATATTGTTAGTCGAGGGCCATGTCAGACATGTAAAAAAAAGTTTTTTATAACCTTTGAGGTATTTCCTTATAATGAGGAAACATGCCAACATTTGGTCATTGAGGTTAATTTCTCCCGTTCTTCTGTTGTACTTAATCACGCAGTTGGGTTTCAATGTCGTCCTATCTCGTTCGTCCCTCACTTCGGTCAATTCCACATATGCGTGTTTCGATATCAACATATAGACAGCACGTTTGTCCTTCCATCTTAAAGCTAACAACCATGTTAATCAAAAAGCTAACAATTGCATGTTCTGTGTAGATGTTCTGGTTTTAACTTGTTTGTTGAAAGATCCTTCGGCATATTTTTCCTGTTATAACGCACGATGCCGACAACATTTGTTTTTTGTTTGTGCAATCTTAAAATGAGAGCGGGTGAGGAATCCCATTTGTCAATGTACAATGTGTATCCTTTATTTAGTACCGATTCTGCCAATTCCATCACATTTTCTGATGCACTATTATTTAGGATTATTTTCTCTTGACCAGTATATATTTTAAACTTGCTACAGAATCCAGTATTTGCTTCACATAGTTTATATATTTTTAATCTAAACCTGGCTCGTTTGTATGGGTTAAATTGTTTATACATTAGGCGGTCTTTATATCGCATTAATGACTCATCAATACTTATGTTTTTATCCGGTGTGTAAATCTTATTAAATTTGTCGTTCCAGCAATTAATGATTGGTCTTATCTTGTAAAGGCGGTCGGTATTGCAATCCGTTACATTATTCGAGAAATGCAAACATCGTGATATCTGGGTAAATCTTTTGAGCAACATTACTTTACCAAATATAGGTGCTTCTATCACTTGCCGCTTAGACCAATGCATTTGTATATTTGGATTTTTGATTTGCATTATCAAAATACACAGCGCATAATAGGGCATCATTTCATCTTTAGTAACTGGAAACCAACCATCATCCAGTCTCCTTCTTCTTCCATTGTTCACTACTTGTTCCTCCTAAAGATTTATTTGCGTAACAACAATGTCCCACAAATTTTCGTCGTAAACAACAGAAAATAAATCTAATAATCCGTCATTAGTGCCTAACTGGTTTAAAACATAGTCTTTTACACCACGAGACTCGGAATATTCCCAAATTGTTGGTCTGTTATCAATTTCCTTCCAATTCCATTCACCACTCAATTCAGGTCTGATATTTTCCTCCTTATCACTGTCATATGTAATTGATCTTTATGCGGGATTTATCACTGGCACAGTGACGCTGCTGTTATTAGAATTTTCATCACTGTTTATAACTTTCACTATCTATCGATTGACAGCTTGAAACATTGGAAGTCTTTCCACTACTCAAACTCCCACGTGAACTTGCTTTTTTAGTCATTTTGCTTTTTTTTTATACCTGCTGGTGGGCTTGACAAAATTAAAAATGGTCAAGAATATCACGTTCTGTAGAGCAGATTGTTTGAAACGTGTGCACCTCGTATAACGGAATGGTACAAACTGAAGAACGACTGAAGTTTTCTTGGTCTCGCTAAGTGCCTACGTTTATTTACCTTGGAGATGTTATCTGTACCACGAAAAGCACCACTATCTCCTAGGTAGCACGTGCACGCTTGCATGGGGGCACCTGATCCCATTCGAGATTTTCATACTTGGACCACGAGTAAGACTCGAGATATTCATGTTTGACGTGAAATGTCGATAACGAATCAGACTCGTAATATTCACGTTTGGCCCGAAATGTCGATCACGAGTCAAACTCGTGATATCCACGTATGGCATGAAATTAAACATTGAACCCCCCCCCCCCCGGGCCATCTGTACCCGCGGGGGCAGGGTCTCAGTTCGCCCTGGCGGCGTGAGGAGGCCCGTCCGCGAGGAAGGCTGCGACTTCCCGGCCAGTAGCCGGACCGGCGGGCAGGGGCCCATCTACAACCACCCGGACAATGCCGACACCATCGAGACAGGCGTCTTTGTGTCCCCGAGGAGCCCGTCCGTGGCCATATATTAGTGCGGCGGACGGGCCAAAAAAGATCCACAATCATACGGATCACGTGGCGCCTCTTGGACTACCGAGTCCACCCAGGGCAACTCCTCGGCGGAGGGACACCTGGGGCCACGACTCTGATCGAGCCCCAGGTCAGCCAGGATCATCGTCCAAGACCAGCCAGTCAGAACCCTTCGTCATCGGCGGGAAATCCGCCGACCGGCTCGAGGGAGGAAGAGCTCACTGATGAGCTTACAGTGACTGCAAAAGCTGCCACTGTTGTCTCGCCCTTGCGCTTTCCATCTCTCTACGCCATCACGACCTGGATCCAGCTGTGCACGTTTGTCCAGTTGCTATCGTCGCTCAGTGTCAGCGGTACCGTAATTCTGGTCTCCAAGTCCCGTTATAACACAGTCCTCCACTCCTCCCACGCCTCACACTCTTCCAGCGTCATCCACTCCCCGGCCACCACTGTGGATCACTATCCTCAAATTCCGTCCTTCCTTGTGCCTATCTTCTGCGGATATTTAGCGAAACTGCCGTGTCCAGTCAAAACCTGAGTGACCCGGAATAAGACCTCCTTGTGGTCTATCGAGCCACAGCCTGATCTCTGGGATCAGCCTATGCGTCCAACGTCCCTTTGTGAATACGTACTACTCACTTTGCCACTTCTCCAGGAGTTTCTCCCTCACCTCCGCCTTTACCTCATCCTTTCCTTCCCTCTCCCTGACACTCGCATGGACCTCCGCTCTCTCCCGCAATGAGATGCATGGGTGGCACCCCTGTCAGGACTGCCACCCCGTCGCTTGACATCGTTCGACAGGCTGATATCACCCTCAACGCTGCCTTCCTGCGGATCCTTTCCAGGGCGATCTTAACTCTCTCGGTCCCTAAATACCCGGACCACACATGCAGCTCCATACCGCATCACCGATATGGCAACCGAACACAGGATTTTCTTCCTGCTAGCCCTCGGGCCTCCCAGATTCGGCATTAACCGCATGAGGTTCCTTATGACCTCCGCCCCCTTCTTGGTCGCCTCCCTGATTTGTGTGGTATAGCTGATTCCCGTATCCAGGGTGACTCCCAGATACTTGAGTCCATCCTTGTCTTTCTTCCACGGTATTTCCCTCCCTCGAAGTTACAGGCAAAGGGCCTCCTCCCCTCTTCTCCTCGGGACGAGTATTATTGTCTCCGTCTTCTCCGGGGCTAGATTCGGCCCGTGCTCTTGCAGCCAGTCATCGATTCGCCTCAGCGCCTCCTCTGTCTTCTTTCAGTCTTGTGACTTCTTTTCTCACCCAAACCAACGCGATATCATCCACAAACGCGATCAGTTGTGTTCCCGCCGGTGTTTCCACGCTGAGGAGTCCCTGGTACACGAGGTTCCACAGTATCGGCCTCAATACCGACCCCTGCGGCACCCCTCCAGTTAGCGTCCACTTCTTTTCGTCATGCTTCAGTACTCTGTCCTTAAAATAACCTCTCATAAATCTCCTCAAGTATCTGGAAGCCACCTCATCCACTACCCTCAGCACCATGTCTCATCTTACACTGTTGAAGGTATTTTTTACGTCTAGGGCTACCATTAGACATGCCTCCTTCGTTCTCCATGTGCCCATGACCGCCTCTTTCCCGGTCATCACGATCCTGGATATTGCGACTACCCTTGAGATGCCTTTCCTGAAGCTGGATTGCTTCTCGGACAGTCCTCCGCTTTTCTCGATAGATTTTTCGAGCCGCGCAAGGCCCACCTTTTTTAGCAGCTTGCCACGTGTTTATGAGGCAAACTAGCCTGTACGAGCTCGGCTCCTCCAGATATTTATTCCCCTTCCTTAGTATGACGAGGTGAGCTTCCTTTCCACTCTGTGGCAACTCACCCTTTTGAAGGCAGCGGTTCAAGACCCCGGTCACCATCGTTGATTAATTCACTAGTCAAGTAATAATTTCACGGCAACAATGTTTTTTTACTGATGATATTTCGTCTTTTCATAGTTTACTCGTTTCGTGGCATTCTTCACAGCAATCGTCATTAATGTGGTATCAATGTGATAAAATATAAGTAATGAGCCTTGATACTGATTAGGTCGGTAACACTGATACCTAATTGGTTGGCATAAATTTCCAATGCATTTATCACTAGAACTACCGGCCGATTTTTTTTGTCGTTGTGGATCATCTGAGTCCAGTCATTTTGACTGGAATTGGTAGTTCTAGTGTTAAAATCTAAACGGTAAATAATTAGAACATAAAAATCAAATTGCCAGACCAAAATTGGAAAATCTAGGAGGTAACAATTTATTTGTTATCCTGCTGACCCATTCTTTTCTTAGATTACATTTTTATCAACCATGTATTGTACTTCTAATCCTTATGGGATTTATTCTCCAAAACGACCTACGGAAAAGAATTCCCCGCGGGGAATTCCGATAGTACACAACACCCTACCATGAAGGATATCAACGAGTTGTCCAGACGTTTTGGTAAGGCCTACCGTCCTGTTAAAAATTCTCAATGCGTGTTTATGGCAAGGCAACCGGCTCGTGATACGACCCTATGCTACTCTCGTCCACTCCGATCCGCGCAATGCAGCTTATTTCACGATAGGTGAAGAAAATTCGCACGATAACGGAGCTCAACTAAGAGAGCTGATGAGAGTCTCCCTATAGCAGTGCAGATCGCGTAGTTTCGCCGATTTTATGTGGAAGGCCTACCCGGCCTTGAGAACATACGAAACCGGCACAACTGTTGCTAGGAGCAGGATCGTAACGGGGAAAGCTCTGGAATATTGCTGTGTAATTTCGTTCGTTCTGTTGTCTTGTTTTTGAGAGGAGACGCCCGCCGCTTATTTTGCAGTGCGCTCCCATACAGAAGCGTCCCGCTAATTGTCATAAATGTGCCTGCTGCGTGCACGATCGGAGTGTGCGGGAGTTGGTAGACGCTGTATTTCGGGCCGGCGGACCTTTTCTCTTCCCCTCTCGTACTGCAGAGTATCGGATCCTTACCAGAATGTCTAGGGGAGCACGGATTAAGTCCTCTCAATTTAGGGTGTTATGCCATGAGC
Organism: Orussus abietinus; assembly: GCF_000612105.2. NCBI lineage: Eukaryota > Metazoa > Arthropoda > Insecta > Hymenoptera > Orussidae > Orussus > Orussus abietinus. The sequence goes on along the minus strand of NW_019394529.1, from coordinate 79,144 downwards.
GGGGTTCCCTACGTGAAGTTCAAGCGTTTTTAGTTGTTTTGCTGCATAAACTATTGTAAATTAATCTCGAAGGAACCGAGCAACTTATTTTTGCAATTTTCTTGAGTTCCTAGAAATCTTGATCCGCCATTTCATTGTTTTATCGGTCTTAGTTCAAATCTCTCGTAACGTATCTCTGGACCCCCCACCTCGACCGTGCCATAAAAGGCTAGTGACCCTCGCGGGGCTGAGTAGCCAGCCGGACCCTCCATTAAGGTCTGTCCGTCTGGAAATACTCGTAGTGATTGTACAGCCGTGATAGCGATACTCCGCAGTGCGCATGTGCAGACGTGACGTCAAAAAGTGAAAAGCGGAGTCTCTAGCAGGATGAACTCTGTCTGGCCCCTATCCTTGTCGTAAAGAGCGCGTAACGGTTTGTCGGTCGGGAATTAATAAATCCCGTCGTACTGTTATGCCACAGAGAAGATTGAAGGGTTGTACACTTATTACTTCTTAAGTACAACTTCGGATTATTTTTGACTTCTAAGGATAATTTACATCTGGCTCAAGTCCGGTGACTAACCGTTCTTCTTCTGTATGTCCTTTGATTCATTATGTCCCCCACTTCCCTTTGCGTCTTTGCAAACGTAAGGAGTTCTCACAGGAGTCCACCGGACCTGTCATCTGGTTGACTTCTTTCGAACGTCGCTGCGGACACTAGGATTTCTCACGGGAGATATAGTTTAAGCCATAACAGCACAATTAAGACACTGCACTTACCTAATTTCAAGTCAATTGCAACTAATGTGATTGCAGATGTGGACAAAGTGTTCAGAAGACAATTGAAACATAGTGAAAGAATGCCATGATGAAGGAATTGTGACTCGAATTCTCTAATGGCAAATATTGCTTAGAAACGTGGCATGTTTAAATAATAGAACTTTTATTTTATCATTTATGGGTGTTAAATTACCGGTGCATTCTTATATAAATTTCGCGTTCCTCGTCTACACTCAAGAAAATTGTTGAAATAATCAAGAACTCAAATTCGATCGATTTTGTTACGAATCTAATGACTAGTTGTAGTTTTAGACACGATAACAGCCTGAAATTATAAATTATCTGTAAGACTGAAAACAGCATATTGGTGTTACGTTAGGTAATATCCGATACTGTCAACCTGGGAACGTTGATACTCTTACGTGGCAGCCGAGTGGATGTGAGGCCGGAGAGATTCGAGTAGGGATTACCCTAATTTTGCGCATAACGAATATTCTAATGTTGCGAGGAGATTGATCCGAGCGGCTAGATTCCACCTTTGGTGGAATCTAGGGAAGTGAGGACTGAAAAGGGGGTATGAACGAATGGCAATGTGGGCTAGTGTGCTATGACGGTTGCATTTATTCGTCCGTGGGGTTTAATTTACAATCAGCTAGGAGAGGCACCCGAGGTGCCTTGACCTAATTTTCTCTAGGTTATTATACTTCCCTGTCGCGGCGGTTCACGTGTCGCGATGGCGCGCTTTAGCGGCGGTAGGTTACTGAACGCCGGAGTGCTGACGCGGAAATTCTTTGCTGTTTGATGACGGTCTACGCGTGACTCTAATCTATCTCGCGATGCTGAGATTTCGAGCTCAGCTGTTCGAAGAAAGTTAATGTGATCTTAATCTATCCGTTTTACCGGAGCAAGGCACGGAAATCGTGATAAGGGTTAGAATTCGTTTTTGTCGGAGATGAGGGATCAAGAAGTAAACTCGAATGGAATGAAGATGAGTTGAGATGGCGAAGGATCCTCTACCTGGCTTGATCAGTGGCCGAATTCGGAGACACTCTCCTTTAATCGACCCAGCCGGATGACTGCGCGTGGACACCTTCGTTCCGTGGCGAGCCCTAGGGTTCGAGGTCTAGAAGCCTCCCGTCCAATGGAAGTCGCTGTGCCGCCGTCTGTTCCTGACTTGGTGTCCTGGGATCCCTGAAGTACCGGGTGGCACAACTGCGGCCCGCAGGATAAATGGTCTTCGACAGGGAGTCCGGCAGTCTCAGTCTCTGACTCGCTAGGAACGGAGTACCGAGGACTAGGAGCTCCACTCAAGGTTGTCGACGGACGTCGACGTTGACTTGACTTGAAGAGACTAACTGGACTGACTAACTACTTACCGCTTCGTACGCTCTGAATCCGAATGCACATCATTGTACTTTTATTATGGCGCATTAATCATAGTTTTTATAAGTGCACTTTCCACGTATATTTACTGAAAATTCATGAATAGATCATTTTACAATTTTTTAATACTTTTCCATGTCAGAAATCCTACATATCACGAAGTTCCAAACAGAATGCCGAGGACGCGTGAAGCAGATTAACTACATATTGTTTCGAACCTGCCATATAAACAGTATATTGAAGTAAAACATTCGCATGCGGGGGGCCCGAGAAGTTCGATACTGCGGTTAGCAACCCTTTAAATGGTTCAGAATAAAGATTAGTCACTTATAGAATCGAGTGGAGGCCATAAAGTGAGGGAAATGATAGACCATGAAAGTATCATACTAGCATACATCGTTAGATATTTTTGAAAGCTTATTTACGGATACTTTCATACAATATATTAACAATTCAAAGTTATAGGAACGGTTATTAATCGAATTGTATTTGTACTTGTCTTTCGGTAACTGATTTCACTACTTTAGAAGGCCATCGGTACAGCGGTCAGATTGTTCTAAACTTGTCCGCAACGGTTGATTTCATAACTTTAGTAGGTTGAACATGAAAAATAATTATGAGGTCTTTTTTTGTAAGAATAAAGTAATTACTACTGCTACTTCAGAAGGTTTGTTGTACTTTTTTTTTTTTAATTAATAATAAGATAGTGGCAACTGATTCTTTGTAGGAATGTTCGTAGTGATTCCAGAATACGCGATTGACGTCGTCGTTCAATAAAAGTTATTATTTCTAATTCTCTCAAATGCCTCCTATAATAATAAGAAATTGGTTGGGGTTACAAGCAGTTCACTAAAACCAGATTAAGGAAATCTAAAAATCCTTAAGAAGAGTTTCATCGTTTACGAGAAGTAAAATAAAAACCAAAAATCGAATAATTGTTAGGGGATGATTTCACCCCTACAAAATGATTTTCCGCCGAAAAAAAAATTGTTTGTGACTCACCTAAGCACGCTATAAATATCCCTCAAGTTTGAAAATTGTATGAATTTCCGGGTTGGGGAACTTCTCTTGTGAGCATGAACCAGGAACCTTTAAAAAAACCTTCCTCGCCTACCGCGTGCCAGCGAGATATCCACTTTGTCGGCCAGATGGAAGAACTATCGTACCGGAGCCAGCGTGTAAAGAGGGGGGAAACGTTATTAAGAGAAACGGCGGGAAGACCTCTTGCTTTTACACTAAAATTAATATTCAACCCTTCGAGAGCAATTACAAGAGTTAAGCTGGACCGGCATCTAACACGTGTATAAGCTTAAATCCGCTGTTTTTTTATCAGAAAAACACGATTTTTTTCATAGAAAGCGAAAAAATTATTTATTCAAAGAACTGGCCTTCGCTAGCTACACATTTGTACCATCTCTCGGGCCATTTGTAGATACCACGCCAAAAAAATTCCTCTTTCGAGGCGAACCACTCATCGGGCCATTGTCGGACGTCGTCGTAAGAATCGAAGTGTTGCTCAGTGAGCGCGTGGCCGATCGACAAACACAGATGGTAGTCGGAAGGGGCCAGGTCTAGTGAATAAGCGGCATGGGCTAGCACCTCCCAGTTGAGTGCCTCCAAGTTGTTTCGGGCCTTTTTTGACGTGTGCGATGGTGCGTTGTCGTGGAGGAAATTCAACTTCTCATGTGTTCGCTGATAATCCGACCTTTCTTCGGTGCAATTTGATCAGTTGTTGGTGGTAGCGCTGGGCATTGAGAGTTTCACCAGGTTTCAACAACTCATAGTAGACGCTGATCCCACCAAACGCATAGAATCGTTTTCCGTCTGTAGCGATTTGGTCTCGCGGACGATTTTGATGGTTGGCCGGGATCAACCCACGATTTCTTGTGTTTAGGATTCTCGAAAAACATCCACGTTTTAACGGCACTCCCAATCCTATGCAGAAACGACTTTCTTTTTTGTCTGGCGAGCAAGATTTCGCATGTGTTTTGGCGTCGCTCCATCTGCCTATAGGTCAATTCATGCGGCACCCATTTTCCTATCTTTGGAACCTTTCCCGTGGCACGTAGGCGCATGGAAATGGCTGGTGGAGTAACCTCCAATTGCTGAGCAAGCATTTTTTGCGATTGGGTACCGTCCTCGTCCAAAAGAGCCTGCAATTGATGGTCCTCAACCTTCCTGGGCCGATTTTCACGCTTCTTGTCGCTCTGGTCAAAATTGCCGTCTTTGAACCAACGAAACCAATCTCTGCACGTTGTTTCCGAAGATGCACTGTCGCTATAGGCCTCCACAAGCATTCGATGCGTTTCGGCAGCCGATTTCTTCAAATTGAAACAGAAAAGCAGAGCTTCCCCCATATGCTCTTTTTCTGGCAAAAAACTAGACATGATTACCAAAGGAGAAATGTCTGTTGTTGTATGCATTTGACGATGATGTGCACTGATTATCGTTGACAAGTATCAAACTCGTACACAACAAAAGTATGGCTTATCGATAGTAACTTAATATACTCACTACCGCGATCTATGCGCAAACAGCCGATTTAAGCTTATACACCTGGTAAATTATGTTGCGTACGCATCTCTGTACCCCCGAATCTAGGAAAAATCATAGTCGGGTACTCAAAAGACAGGCATGAGTAGTACTGCAACCACTCTGGGTAGACTAAACAAATAACGTCACTGGCGCTGATTCCGCCTGCGATGTCACGTACCCCCACCTATCATCTCCCACAGTGCCGAGAGTGGTGGGGTTACGTTAGAGCGCGAGAGCTTATCACGCGAGGGAGACGTATGTGGAGGGTGTGGTGGGGGTACACTGGCATTCGTAGATGGTTTCCTCCTGCCCGTACTGCCCTCCCCGGCCGTGCGGCGTACTAGCGACGAGACCAGCGCGGAATTTGAATCGCTCGAGGGGCAAAATGGATTTCCTAAAGAAAATAAATATTTATAAACAATAACAATTTTTGAAAATTATTTAAGTATTATTGTGGTGAGTCCCTGACCCACGTAACGTAGTTTTTGTTCAAAGATTATTTATAGAATTTTTTAATGAATATAATAAAACATGTTTTATTCGAACTTAACAAGTTTCTTAGCGATTCAATTGTTCCATCCACTGAACCGAAATTAGAATCTTATCTTAGCTTAAAAGAAATAGTTTCTAAATATATATACAGTGAAATACCGTAGGAAAATTTACGATGCATCAACTATCGGGCATAGAAACGAAATCGTTATTTCATGTCTGTCATACATTTACGTTCTACACCATTCTTCGTATTCCTTGAGTAAATAGACACCTGTAAATCATTAAATGAGCATGTAAATGCGCACCTGTAAACGTAAGAAAGACTTTTCTTATCCGAATATATTATAAACGCAAATCTGAGTAACTTATATAAATTGAATTCATTAGAAATAGGTATCCAAAACATAAAACACCATTTTCTATTTCGTATTTGAAATAAGAACAATAAACTCTTATGGATTTCCAATTTTAAGTAGATTTTTAATCTATTTGAGTTTGAAATTAAATACTTCCAGAGAAATAAGAATATTAGAAAAGAGTCGATCAGAATGATACTTGTTCTATCAACTGAATCAACTCTCGGAAAAGTTAAACATCACGCGTGACTCGAAATAGCCACATTGGCAAAAACAGATGAGATTAAATTGTTTACTTGCATTTTAAATACAAATACGAGTCATAAAATTACGTGTCCGAAAAAGGCATGGACAACGAAGGGTTAACACTATGAGTAGATGGCACGGTTAGTTTGAGGCGACATTTCTCGTGGAGGAATTGATCCTCCATTCCCTCTGTTAATTACTTGACCGCGGTCGTTGCAAAATGACAATCCGTCTTGCGAGCCGCGGCAGGAATGGGCGATAAGGCCTGAGAATGAACGACTGCAAGCGAGAACGTCGTTGGAAGGCATAAGATCCGTGGGAGAGCAAGGGAGAACGCCGCTCCTGAAGGGATGAGACCGCAGCTCGGGGTAGAGAGGGAGAGAGAGTCTTCCTCGCCGGCGTGTAAACATTGATGCTAATCCGATTATCGGGAGCCGATATAGAAACCCTCGCAACAAGGGGTAGAAGGCCCAAGACCGGAGTTTTGAGAGGGGTAATGGTAGCCCGGGGTCTATGCAGCCCATACGTGTAAGAAACAACGTCACGTCAAGGACCCTCGAGCCCCGAACTGGCGGCCGAGCCTAGCCGACCTCGACGAAGGAAAACCTATTTTTGGTCTCCTCCTTCCCTTTTCCCCCATGTGTCACGTTTGTCAGAAAATTCATATAACGAAATATTGGCCATTTAAATTTACTTTCGACTGTAACGGGGCTATTCGACTGTCGCGAAATGTGCTACAACTTGTTTGCGTATAATATCATATTGCAAGAATGTCGATTCCTTCGGCAATATAGAATTTTATTTCTATTCGTGTTCCCTCTGTTTACTGTGCTTATTTTAGTTTTTGTTATTTGCTAAATTTCTCTTTACATCATTTTGCTTTAATATCAATGCCTTCAATTCGTTTTATTTTAAACCGCGGAACTCTGAAATTCCATCATTTTTCAGTTTCCACGTTGTTTATAAAATTACGTGTCTGAATAAAGCATGGATAACGCAGGGTTAACGCTACGAGTAGATGGCATAGTCTATTCGAGACGACAGTTGTCGTAAAGGAATCGATCCTCCTTTCCCTCTGTCAAATACTTGATCGCAGTCATCGCGATGACAATCCACCTTGCGAGCCACAGAACGAAGGGGCGCACGCCTCGTTGTATGAGCAATCGAGAAAAATGGCGTTTTTACGAACAGGTGTTACGGCGATACTTGCATTTCGCTGATAAAGGACGTCATCAGCAAGAATTTGCTATCTCGCGTCACGAACTGGACGTGAAGTAGGAGGAAGAGGAAGAGGAAAATAGACGGCGAAAACGAGGGTCACAAACGAAGCTGCGTTTTGGCCATCGTTGGGAGCCCCACCGATCTTATCGAACATCTACACTGCGATGTTTTTAATCAAGATCGATTTTTGATAAACGGTGTCGAGATACGTTTGCGTCTAGTGCGCACCCGCGACTCTATTTGTCTCATGGACGCTACGGAATTGCTTAAAGTACACATCCTAGAGGCGACTCTGCTCGTACGCAGAGTAAACGTAAACCCCGGAATACTATTGTCTCACGAGCGCGCGTTTGCCAAAACCACGGCTAAGTATCTGCCCACGCGTGTAGAGGTGAAGGTCGTGTCCATGCAGGCCGGTTTGCACGGTGAAACATTGGTCAACACGATTCTCGGTCAATTGCGGAGACGAATCATTCTCGGTTTCGTGGCTAACAGAGCCTTCAATGGCGATCACAAACTCAAGATTTTCCATTTTGCGCACAACATCAATTATCTGTCCCTGCATGTGGATGGTATTCAAGTACCGTCGAAACCCCTACAGCCGGATTTTACCAAGAATCGCCTATACGTGGATGCGTACCACACGTTGTTTTCAGGTACCGACACGTATTTTCTCGATCAAGGTGATTGCATCGATTGAGAAAAATATCCCGATGGCTGTTTCCTCGTTGCCTTTGACCTGACACTCGATCCCTCGGCCAATGAAAACTCGTATTGGAATCTCATCTGGAATGGTAGCGTAAGAAACAAGGTGCGATTCGAGGATGATCGGTCGTCGACGGTAAATTGCATCGTTTATGCTGAGTACGAGAATGTTCTGGAAAGAGACGCGTCGCGCCACGTGCTGATAGATTTCAATGGCTAAGGAGAGTGAGAGGTGTGGGGGCGATAAAGGATTATTTTATCATAAAGTCTACGCGGACGTCGGGGTGGGTGGTCGCACAGTCTCCCGAGCGACTTTGGTAACGATGGACCTCGTAATCGACATCGAGGAGCTCTTCAACCCGACGGAGGTAGCCATGGTCGCTGTGTATAGCGATTTTTTCGCTCACTGGATCATCACACCGCCCTACCCCTTCAACGATTTGCCGCCTTGCTCTCGGTTGCGTAACAATTGGTTAAGTTGCCATCATTACGGCATCGAGTGGTTCGACGGGGACGTTTGGGCAAAAAATTTATACGAAAATCTACGGGCGATCAACCCTCATACCGGCCGAATATTCGCGCGTGGGCGCGAGTAGACTAACCTGCTGCGAAATATCATGAACCGGAAGATTATAAATTTAGAGGAGTCGGAGGAGTGCCCGGCGTTTAAAAATCTCCCCCAAGCCGACGATCAGTACGTATACCATGGTGTCCGCAAAGCGAACAAACATTTTTCGTGCTCGCTATACAATGCGAAGCGGATACGCGAGTGGCTGGTGCGTCAAAGGGATCCTCAGCAGACCGACTGTCACCCGAGCTGTGCCGTTTGAATCACTACCGCCACGATATCAGCGGATACCGCCCTCGAGGGCTACGAACGAAAACCTTCTGTGCTAGGTAACGACGGGTGGACGAGCCAGATGGCGATGGTGACTATGCTACTTCGTGAGGGCCGAGGACTGTTACGTTATTATTGTTGTTGTTGTTATTGTTGTTGTTGTTGTTAAATTGAACGGAGGTAGGGGTACGAGCTTTATTTGAAAACCATCCGCTCGCCGAGCAAGAACAACAACAACAACGGTCGAACGAACTGCATTCCCGGAAAACGGATGGCCAGCCGATTTTACTGTGTACGCCCCTTCCATGAACAGCGTGGAGATTCGCAAGGCGCTGAGAAGACTACCCTCCAGGACTATCGGCGTGTATCCGGCTGACAAGATACCGAAGGTGTGGACTAAACCGGCATCTCTCGTGGTCAACACCGATGATCACACGAAACCCGGAACCCACTGGATCGCCATGCACGTCGGCAGAGACGAACGAGAAGACTACTTCAACAGCTACGGACTGACATCTATCGTGCCCCAACACTTGGAAGTACTCTGAACAAATTCCCGATATTTCAATTTTAACGATAAGTTGCTTCAGAACGATTTGCGGGGAATTCTGCTTGGTATTTCTTCATCTTATGTCTAGCTGTTGTAGCCTACATTGCTTTTCAGCGGATACTGTAAATAATGATAAGGTAGTTCGTAAATATTACGCTGCGTACGTAGCTAGTAGAAAGGAACAGAATAGCGACTTTGTCAATCGCGTTAGTTATCGTGCAGTTTCCATGGCAACGGACTTTACACAATATCATAAATCGACGCATCAGCAGTATTCTACAGTCTATAAATACCGACAAAGCACCCCGTATTCTTCATCATTCGAGAGTTAGACGTCGAGCTTTAATGGCTTTAACGGCTTGAATTTTTTGTACTCCAAATTCATACGAGTCGAACTGCAGCGTGCAACGATGGAAAGGAGTTATTTGTGGCTACGGTTCAGCTGGGAAATTCCAGCGGCCTACACGGAGTGACTTTCTATGTCGATGTGTGGCGACGACTCCTGCAGAACTTTGAGAAAATCACCGCGTACCTGGATTCCGATGACTACCAATCGCTTGAGCAGCCAATGCTCACGGAAAAGCATACGATGCTGTTAATCGGCTGCATGGGTGGTGAGGCTGTCATCTTCGATAAACGAGTGTCGAAGGATGCATCTACGGAGCATAGACGCAGCAACGCCGGCGAACCACCGAAGAAAAAACGCAAACCCTGCGAATCTACCGTCATTCTGAAGGAACCCACATTCAATGGGTTAAAGAGCCTCCGGTTTGTCGTGGATCTTCGACTCCGTTACCTCGAGCAATTCGTCGATGCCGTCAACGCGTATTGGACCATAATGCGGAGTAACTCCAACCAAGGACGCGATCAACTAAGAAACATCGTCATTGGGGGCGAAGAACTCAAGAAACACAAGATATGCAAACATCTGTTTAACGTCGATACTGTTTTCGAGGATGTTACGTGGCGGCCGAGTGGCTAGCGAGGCCGGGGGAATTTTGTAGATTCCTCGGAGCGGTATACTGTTTGTAGAGATATTAACTCGTACGCACACGTAACCAGTTTATTATTTGAGAGATATGGAGAGGATAACCCGAGCGGCTAGATCAACCTCTTTGGTGGGATCGATAGGTTTTTTGGTCCTCAAAGGGTATTGGAAAGTTGCAATGAGGACACAAGAGGATTTTAAGGTTTCGGGAGGACCAAGTCGTTGTGTTGTATTGAATGAAACAGTTCTATTTATGATATAAGGGGTACAATGTCCACGGGAGTAAGGTGTGCAAATATGTGCTGCGCTAAGCAGATCGTCGCGAAGCGAGACCAAGGACTTTGTAGGCCGCGCGCTAGCGCCTTGCGGAATGCTGACGCGGAATTCTTTGCTTGCAAGGTGCGCTTTGCCTTATTCAGAAAGGGCGGCTAATGAGTTGCGATTCATAGTTGAAGAGTTAGAATTTGATAGTTGTTACCGGGATGTAGATACCGAATTTTATTGCGGGTTAGTAATTTGGAATAGGGTTCAAAGTAGAGTGATAAAAGAGTAAAAGTGTGGAAGAGTGGAACTCTTCGAAGAGGACCTGTACCTTGGCTTCGCAGAGGCTTTTACTTCCGGTGACGTCTCTTCTACGTCCTGCCGGTTGCGATGAACTGCACGTGAAAGCCTTAAAACCGGGGCGTGCCCTAGGGTTGGAGCTTCCTAAGATTCTCCCGCTTGTCCGGAATTCGCAGCGCCGTCGTTCTTCTCACTGTTGGCTTGTGGATGTCGGAGTACCGAAACGCACAACTGTTACTACGGTACGGTCAGCTCTTCAGAGAGCTCCCCAGCCTCGCTCCTGAGACTGCTCTGTACGCTGTCTTAAACTCTTCTATACTACTGACGGCTGCTGCTTTTCGGTGCCGCTTTTATACGAGATTTTATACTTGAGATGCCCGTGAGGACAGCGTCCGTTTCCTTGTTTTTGGATTTTGTTGTTAGGAACTTGATCGGACGTGCTGAGGTAGTCACTATGTTGACGGAAGGGCAGGTCCCGTGTTTTAGTCCAGAGTGCAGTTCGATGTGGATGGCGTGCGAATAAGCCAAAACATTCCTCGATGATTGTTCTACTCGTTGTTATTTTTTCGGTTTAATCGGACGATACTGTCGTTGCTTTGGATTCGATATTTATCTTCCGGTAACTGACTCATACTTAATAGAATGCGCGCCTCTCTATTTTGAGGAAAATCGGGTAGCCTCGTAACAAGGAACTCTATACCCTTACGTAAATATTCGTCAATTGGTTAAAAAAACAAATAAATATCAACTGAATAATTATTATTATTATTATTATTTCTTTCATTTAACCTTAATAAGCCTATTCTGAGCGTGACGCATTATGGGTCAGCGTACTCGAGACTAGCTGCTGTAATGCAAGACGCGAGAAATTGATTTCAAATCGTTCCTTCATATCGAACGAGTCGGCTATCTTTCCATTCAGGTCATAACATGCTCGCGTATACATAGACTTCCAACTTGTAATGGCCGCTCTCGCTAGCGGCTATACGCGGGCCCTTAAATCACCTCCGACTCTTTCATTTGATTCAGGGATAAGACACTCGCGTACGGATGGCCCTCCTTCTTTGTAATAGCCGTTCTCACTACGGAGCTATCTCATTCGGCGATGCGCCGCTCGCATACGCATAGCTCTCCTACTTCGTAATGGCAGTCCTCGTCATCGGCGCAGACGTGGTTTTTTTCATGGCCGCTATCGCTATCAGCGACACGCGTGCCGGTGTAGCGCTATAGATCCGTCTCTCTCGCGAAAAAACCTCTCTCTTTTGCGACTGGCGCTCTTGCATACACCCACCACTCTCGACACTATGGGAGAAGTCAGTAGTCGGGATACGTGACATCACAGGTCAAATGAACTATACCCCCTTCTTCCAGCACACATGACTCGTCCTCAGTTTCAATAGTTTCTAATATTTCTATGCGCGTTGGTGGTAAAACATCGTCGACAAATTTAATCGAATGCGCTCTACAAGATTCTTGAAATTTCAGGGTCACGTCGTTTTCAATGGAAAACGATGTATCTTGTTGACTTCTTCTAATTACATCGCTCAAAAAATCATGCAATTGCGTTTCATGACTATTAGGAAATGTTTGCGATTAGTGTGTAACACCATATGTTTTCATCAGCAGAAAAACAACAGCTACGCGGTTTATTAAATCCACTTTCATAAACGACTGTCAGCCAAGACGCTCTGCACTACACTCTTTAAAACTGACAATGTCGCAAAAAACCCAGCACTTATACCCATAATACTCATATTATGTTATGAGATTAATGAGACAAATAAGATAGTAGTAGCCACATTAATACGATATGCAATGATGAGTACTCTGCACAATGAGAAATGATATATCTTTGTCATTCCAATTTCGACAAGTGAGAAAAACAAGTTTTTCGTTCTGTTTTATCTGTGGATAAGTCACATGTATCATATATGTTTTTACTACTACTATGTGACAACTATCATATATTTAATATATTTAATAGATTTTGTTCAGTCTGTATTGTTATGTATTTCGAAATTAGTTGGTATCACGAATAATGTATCGAAACCATGTGATGAAAATCTGAAAACCGTTAGTCCTTGTGAAGGGTTTATTCACAATTAACGCGTGAATTTCGTTAATAAAAAAAATTGTGTCGAGCCTACGTTGCTATATTTTCACCGTACAGTAATATTTCATGAAGAAACCAACTTGATGAAAATTGTTAATAACAATTTTGCAATACTTTTGTGCAATTGTTTAAATTTAATTTTTTATTTCACAATGTGGTAACCCTTATTAGGAGAATTATCTTTTATTGGGGACATTCGGCCGTATCTCTCATCATTTGCGAGAAATAAATTGAAATCTGAAAATCGAATAATTTTTAGGGGATAATTTCACCCCTTTAATGTCATTTTCCGCCGAAAAGAAAGTTGTTTAGTACTCACCTAGGCACGCTGTAAATGTCCCACAAGTTTCAAAATTTTTTGTAGTCCCGGGTTAGGGAACTTCCCTTGTTAGTTTCGATCAGTATCGAAGAGGAGTACAGAGATACCTTGCAATCGATAGATATCCTCTCCCCATCGAAAGAAAACGGATTGATCATCCCGAGGATAACATTTTTTTTTTATGACCTCGTTATCAGATCTATATTAATGTACTCTTTGTTTGATGCGCAACTCAATTTTCTGATTTTGGTTCACAATCTCCCGACATGATAAATTCGGAAAATTTACAAAAAAGGTCTTTGAGCAGCGTTTGATTAATAAGTCATCCCGAAGAATGTACACGTGAATGTAATCAGCTCATCAATGTGTCGAGGAACGATCTATTACTCGAAGGAGCACCGATTTGGAAGAGAAAACATCTTACCGCGAAGATTGGTTTCCACGAGGTTTTGAAAGAGATCCCTCTGAGGGAGACAGGAAAATAGTGGAGATCAGATCATACGATAACAACCGAATAACCCTATCATTCGAAATGGCAGCAGATGGAATTCGGGCTTGCTGGTAGAATATCCACAGGAATTGTGTCCAATATTGCTTACTTTGATTCAATAGTATTGTTACGTGGCGGCCGGGGGAAAGATTTGGATTTTGCCTAAATAGGTCTTACCTCATACGTCTACGTTACGATTTAAATGTTGTTGTGAGGAGAAGGGTCGAGCGGCTAGACAAATCCTCTGGTAGGATTTATTGGAATGAGGAGCTGAAGAGGGGCTCTATAAATGGAGGTTGTCCATAAGCTGACGAGGATAACTGTGTTTTCCTCTTGTCAGGTGGAATTTCTACAAGTCGTAGGGATCCGTCTGGATCCTCGACTCTCATTTTTACGGTTTCGGTTTTGTTCCGCGTTGCTTCGCGGAGCTTCGGGTTACGCGATATGGCGGTCAGTGGCAGTAGATCACTAGACGCTTAATATGCTTCTTGCGTTTAGAATTACAAGATTCGCATGATTTTAGCGCAAGGCGATATATTGGAATGCCTGATCGAAGATATAAAAATGGACTTAATCTATCCGGTTATCCGGAGCTAGGCATGGAATTCACATAATCTGAATTGGGACGAATGACGAGGTTAATATGAAGAATGAAAGTGACCCGAGCTTGCGAAAGGGTCTGTACCTGGCTTAATTAGTGGCCAAGTTCGGCGACGTTCTACTTAGATCGATCACCCAGATGACTGTGCGTGAACCCTTTCCGCCCGTCACGTGTTCTAGGGTTCGAGGTCTCCTAGAAGCCTCCTGTCCACAGGTTGTAGTAATGCAGCCGTCTCTTCTTGGCTTGATACTCTTGGATCGCCGGTGTCCAGAGCAGCACAACTCTAGAACTCGTTTAAATGAGATTAGTCGTGAGATTTGGAACATAGTTTCCTTAAAGAGACCTTTTTTATATGAGGGGAAATTCCTAACGTACGCTCCCCCCCCCCCCCCGGAGGAAGTGCAGAGGTATTATGGGGCTTGCATCGTCTAAAATATGGGGGCCGCCCTTGGGGTGTCGAAGGGCGCCATCCGCCAGCCACCACCTGATCCACCAGCCGGTAGGTGAGGCTTGACTCACCGTAAGCCCGCCAGCTCTCCAGGCTGACCAGGATTGCCCCGACGATTCCATGCAGGCGCTCCTGTCATCGCTCTTCAGCGAGCCGCAGAGCCTGGGTCCGGTGCACTTCCGCCGTCCCTTGGAACAGCCGGGGAACCGCCGCAACTCCCGAACGGAGACGACGGGCGAAATTATTGTTCATCGCTTCCATCCCCGCCATATTATCGCAGAACAAAACTCAGGCGAGGGCGGTGGCTACCTCGTACTACACTGTGCGGTATGCCCGGGCAATTCGAGAGTCCAGCCGCCTCTCGAGACGTCAGAGGGCCGTGAGACACCTGCCACTGGCCATTAGATCGCCCGTCCACACAGGGGAGCCATACCTCACCGTAGAGGCCACGTTCTCAATGTAGAGGCGGCGAATCCTCTCGTCCGGCCCTCCGAGAATTGGGCGCAGGCGAGTGAGTGCTCCCACCACCCCCTACACTCGCCGATACCCTTAGTTTGAAGAAACGTTTCACGAATGAAATCTATTTGACACCACTTTTATAACACCTTAACGAGAATGAAATTGTTGTTTTGCGGAAACACGACATCCGAAGGTCCCTTACAGGATTTTTATCTGACACACATGTAAGACAGGAATGCTGTAGGCTTTTGTGCCCATAATACTAGCATTATTTAGCGTTTAAATTGAAATCCATAATCCGAAGATCCAGCAATTTGTTTAGAAAATCTACTACTTAACCTAAAACAGTTGCACAGCAGTTCATCTTAGTGTATTATGTATTTTTACATTTTAATAGAGATTGGGAGTATTCGTAGGGACTAACATTGTTACATTCCATGTAACTTTCGCGCCCAAAAATAGGTTAAGACGCGGATTGCGATTTGAGTCCAGCTACGGAAGGCCCGAAACGAATACCGATAGCGGTCTTCATTGAGGGGATCCCATTAGTTACTTAGGGATATCTTAAGACAGTTTGAAAATGAAAAAGAAACTAAGAGTGAGCACTTATAAACATCAGATACGCGGAAATCGCGTTTGTTTCTCAAAGTGTGTCACCAAAAACGTTAGAGCTATGGTGCAGGACAATGTTTATAAACCCCTGTTTTTCGTGCAGCCCATGGTTAGTCTAATTAAAGTTTTGCTTGTGTTATCGTCGGTGCATTTTCTCAAAGTTCGTCTGAAGTTCGATATCGGGAGTATTGAAACTCAAGCCACTTCGCGTTAAGATCGTGGAACAATAAAGTAATACTAAAAGTCAGAATAGTTCGCTCTCCATTTCCTTTTGTCTTTTTACAATGTTTATCCATTAGTCACAAATTAAATATACCCAGTTTTGCTTTCCTATTCTGACCGGAAGGATCTGAATTTCATAAGACTAAATCCCTCGAATATCGGACCAACTACGTTAATGAAAACGGACTGTTCTTCACGAAAAAGGATGTGAGCCTGTGAGAAACCTTAATGTTGGACCGGCTCAACGGTAAGAATCGACCTTCTTCTGAAGAGGAGGTACAGGAGGACAAGGAACGAACCTACAGTAACCCTGTGATACCGAAAGGGGGTGCATGGAAGACTTCACGCTTGAACCAGCGCTCGGTGAAAGCTGACAAGTATCACAGGAACTTGGAAAAAGGGAAAGTTAAACTAATTCCGTTCCGACCTGGTCACATTTTTAACTTTTCGATTTATCGATCTTGGAACAATCATTGCAAAATCGTATTAGATGCCCAGTCATCCCGAAAAGAGGCAGCGTAAGCCCCAAGATTCGGGACCCAGATACCCGCCCTTTTCCACACCGTCGTGAGTCCGAGCCGCCTCCAAATTTTCCGGGAATATTAAATCGCCGGTTTCTGAGGTGCGAAGACCCAAGTAATAGAGAGGCAGGCATGCGAATTAGAGAAGTATCGGGACGTCTCGTGCCGCGCAGACAATGTTTCGGTTTCTTGCGTGTCTCGGCTTCGGTCGCTCAGCTGATCGTGGCCGAAATTCCAAGTCGAATTCGTATTTTGATATCTCTAACGCGCCGAGATCCCTAAATTAACTTTGATTGGTAATTAATTGATCGATTTCGCTTTTCTGAGACGGACTTAATTTTGGATAGGAAGTGAACTCTCAGAGACTGCCAATTTATCTCACAATTGTACGCCAGAGGTTCATCATCGAACTCGGATAAAAAGGATTCAATGTGTGGGTGAAAATGGGTTGGCTTTTAGTCCGTAGTATTTCGGAATTCTGTTTTTCGTGTAATTTTAATTAATACTCGATTCCTTAAATGACTGGTTTATTTGATTCCTGGAGCACTACTCTACAGGTGTTAGTCTCAACTTATTTTAGATTATCTAGCTTCGGATATCCACTGGCGTAAGAATTTTCTGGTTCGGTAGGATCTTCTATGAAAAGGTTATTGTTGCACCGATTCGTGCCATGATTCTACCTGTGCAACTGCGAAAGCTCCGCAGATCGGGGGCAATCACAGTGATTGAGTCCGAGCTGTCTTTTACAATTGAAGATCGTGTTAGCTCATGCTTCATGGTTGTCGTAGTGATAAGGCCGAAAGTACGGATCTACACTACCTTAGTGTTCTTTTTGGTTGAACCTGCTTCGATTGACTTCCGTCTATCGAAGGTACGGCTCTTTTCTTATTTTTCTTTTCCTTCTCCTTTGCGCGTTCTAATGTTCGTTTTTGGGAGATGCCGCAGTACCACAGTCTCAGGATTGGGTTCAGAAAGACGAGAATTGAGGATGCGACGGCTACCAAGACGGCAGAGACCGCAAGTATATGGGATGGGTTAGGTTTTTACTACCTATCTGTAATTTTTATTACATATACTCTATTCGGATTCCAGATTACTCCGGTCCTCTTCCTATGTATCTTCACTTATAATTTTGTGAGCAAACTGCTAAGAATTTTTACTCCACTAAACTGTCCTATTTAGGATTCAAATCTATTCTGTCTTTCTGATTTTGACTTGCGATCTATCGGAATCTTGCGGCCTCTCCCTACTCCTCGGTCTCTTCGCGCCGCCGAATTATTATCTGTTCGCGCACGCGTCGATTGCCGTTGATTTCGGTGTCGCGCAAGTGTTCTCAGATCGCTCCGTTACAATATCGTAGCGACCTGTCCACGAAGGACACTTGGCCAGGCGACCTAATAACTTTCCTTACTTCTCTCTAAGATAACTGACCCATGTTCAGGCATAACAACATATATCTCAAAACCTGCAATTGAGACGCGATCGGTGCATTTAATATTTTTGATGTTCTTAACCTATCCCGTAAAATGGAATAACTTTTATCCATTTTCGTGTGGGGGCACTACGCCATAAGTTTTGGTCGTCGTCTTTTACCCCCTTTTCGGATTGGAATTTATAACTCTCCATTGTGTTTCAAGCTATTGAACATGATTACTAATTCTCAATCATTACTTTAAAACTTTTTAGAAGAACCTAATTGTACAAGTATATGAACTTGGTTCTGATCTGTACTAATAAAAAAGTTTCCTTTTTCAAAGTCATACATTTTTTTAGTATTAAAAAGGGTCTTAGCACCTCCGTAATTATTTGTTGAAATTTCAGGCGAATCGATTCCAACTTTAAAAAAAACTTATTCCCGTATCTGGCCGTTTAAGCCGGCCTTTCATATAATCTGAAAGTATTAAATGATCACGTTTAAATATTGAGATAGCAAAGAACATACAGACAGAATTGACAGAAATACTCTTTTATCGTATTTCAAATTTTGAAATGTGGTTAAATGAGATAGCATGTAAAAACTTCACTTATTTTTATAATTGATTAAATTTGAATGAATTAAATCTGTCAAAGAGCAAGAAATTGTGAATTCAATTTATGTATTTTGAACGGTTGTATTAATATTTCTGTTATATATTTTGTTTTATATCGTTTTTATATATTTTTTTTTTGTTTAATCTAGATCCCGGTCAACAGGTGTTCTGTACTGTTAAAAATGTACAAATAACGAATACTGGATCCATGGTTCAACTTTCAACGAAGTCTAAACACATGGAATGTGTGAGTAATCACGAAATACATGCATTGGATGCTCTTACTCCGGGTACATCACTAATGCTTACAGTCAAAGATCTTCTTCCAAACGGGTTACGAGTATCATTTGGAAGTGACAATATTGGCTTTATTAATGAAATTTATTTAGGAGCCGCTCTATCGTCTTTTTCAAAAGGGACTGAAGTATGTGGAACATTATTATACGTTTTACCAATATTAAAAATTTCATATTTCACATTATTGCCAAAAGAAAAGGAGAAAGAATTGTTGACTATCGGAGATATTTTCGAGGAAGCGAAAGTTATATTCAGAATGAACAATGGAATTTTTATGAGTTTCCCTAAAGGTCACCGCGCATTCATTCCTGTGCATAAAACTGGTATCAACTTGGAAAGAATCGAATCAGTATTTAAATTAGGTTCTGTACATAAATGCAGAATTTTAAGATATAGTTGGATGGATAGAGTTTACTTATGTAGTACTGAGAAGACTGTACTAGAGAAAAAATATTTTTCGGTTTCCGAATTATCTCCTGGTGACGTGTTGTATGTCAAAGTAATGAAAATTAACAACGAAAGCGGTTCTGTGACCGTGGCTTCTGGTGGAATTAGAGGCATTGTGAGCCCAGAGCATGTGTCTGATCCTGGAATGAAATCAATTAAGAAACTACAGATCGGAAGCACAGTTAAGGTTAGAGTGCTAGAAATCGAAGAAAACAAAAGAGTGCAATTTACAATGAGATCGTCTCTAATAGAATCGAAATTGCCTATTTTGTATAACATTAAAGACGCCAAAATTGGAGGCCAGCATCACGGGACTGTTATTCAAATACATAAAGGTGGTCTTTTGGTGAAATTCTTTGGAAACGTCAAAGGCTGGGTTCCACGCGAGGTTCTGAATCATCATACTTCGAATGTTAATTGGAACTACTCCTTAGGTCAAGTTATTACTGCGAAGATAGACATAATAAAAAAAGAGGAAAGCAAACTATTGTTATCCATTATAGAGGATTCTGAAAAGCGATTAACTGATTTTAAAATAGGTGAAATCGTAGAAGGTATTATAGTGGAAGCAAGTACCCAAGGTGTTTTATTGCAATTAGTTAAAGGTAGTCATAAAGCATTGGGTTTTTTGCCTGCAGGGCATTTGGCTTCATGTCATGAAATAGCGATGTTATTAGCAGCGAGGTTTGTTCCTGGAGACATATTGAATGCTTTCGTATTTTCTACGTACCCAAGTCTAATGTTATCTCAGACAATTGTACCAGAAGCAAATTTAACAAATTTCAACGAGCTGCAGGTTGGAAACTGCATTCCATGTTCCGTAAAGGAAATAACGAAATCTGGGATAAAAGTAATACTACCATTGGAAAATTTCGAAAATTTTGGTACTGTATTGCATAATAATCTTTCGGATATAGAGTTGGTCCGTCCTTATCAAATTTTGCTAGGCACAGTTATAGCTGTCGATAAGATGAAAAAAAGTGTGTTACTGAGCACAGCTTTGTCTAGAGCGTGGATGAATGCGGTAAAATTAAATACTGATTTGACGGTGGCCATCGATGTGTTAAGTCTTTACTTAAAAAAAGTAAAGGAATTGTCAAAGCAACCTCATTATGAGCATAAACCAATATCTATGGCAAGGATTGGGCAACGAGTTAATGGAAAAGTTGAAAAGGTTACGGAATCTGGGCTTGTATTGCAATTGGAAAACAATTTGCAAGGTTTAGTTAGAAAAGAACATTACTCCCGTAGTCTAAAAGCTGGAGACAAAGTACGTGGTAATATTTTATGGTGTAATTATGCTCACGAGATCGCAGAAGTGACATTATTGCCAACTCTATCGAATGTTATAAGCGCAGACCAGGACAAGTTACCAAAAATTCCAATTGATATGCAACTACGAGGAGAGATTGTACTGGTAACTAGCTGGTTCATTCTGATTCTTCTGAAAGGACAATGTAAAGGTAGATTGGTTGCGCTACCTGCTAGGCGACATTTAAATGATCTTCAGCCAGATCTGTCTCCATACATAATAGGAAAGAAAATCAAGTGTTACCTTGCAGTAAATAAAAATGACTCTGATATTTTACCTATTTGTGTGTTAAAATCTGCTTGCGAGTTTCCGAAAATGGCTTTACAAGAAGCAAATGATGAGGTAAAGGAAGATTTTCTAAACAAACGGGACATCGCACTGAAAAATATTACTGATAATATTCTCAATAAAAAAATTAAAAGAACGGAAAAAAACATTATATGTACACGTGAAAATATAATCAAAGAAGCAAATGAAGATTTAAGAGATAATGATGAAAATAGTATATTATTTACTGAAAATAAGAAGATTAAGAATGAAACATTACTTATAAACCAAAAACATGATTTAGAGTTGACGAATGACGAGAATGACTTTAAAATAATAAAAATAGAGAGTCGAAGTGAAAATACTGATTTTGAAGATATAGATAATTCACAAACATTTGAACGAAAAACGGAAAAACGAAAAGGTAAACATAAAAAAGATTCAGTTATTGATGAAGGCACGAACAATGCAAATGAACTAAGGGATGTAAAAAAACGAAAATTAATTCAGTTAGGTAGCAAAAGGTATAAGAACGTTGAAAATGATAATCACATATTAAATATTGAAAAAGACGGTATTCAAAACGGTACTGCTGAATTTAAAGGTACTGAAAGGACAGAATTATTCATTCCCGAATGTGGATTTTATTGGGATGATACACTTGACATAAGTGAAACGCATAAAACGACATCTAGTAGCAGTGATGACGAAGACGGAATGGTATCAACGAAAAAAAAGAAGAAATTCACCCCACATGAAAGGAGGGAAGAAGAAAAGCAAAAGGAACGAGCTATATGGGTACAAGAAGAAAACCTTTCCGCTGATCAAATAGCAAATTCTGTTGATCAATTTGATCGGCTCGTACTTTCTAGCCCTGACAGTTCTTTAATCTGGATTCAATATATGACTTATTATTTGCAAGCAACAGAAATAGATAAGGCAAGGGCTGTCGCAAAACGTGCTATTAAAACTATTCACTTCAGAGAGGAAAATGAGAGGCAAAACGTCTGGTATGCCTGGTTGAATTTGGAATCTAGGTTTGGGACTAACGAATCATTAAATGACGTCTTTCAAAATGCAATAAAATCGAACGATTCATTGAAAGTATATCTCCACATGTTAATTGTATATTCAAACACTAGTCAAGTGTTCGAACTGGAAAAAGTAGTTAATATTCTAGTGGGAAAGTTCAAGGAGAATCCACAAGTATGGATCGAATGTGGTACTGCACTACTTAAAATTGGACTTAAAAACAAGTCAAGAGATCTTATGCAGCGCGCGCTTCAATCGTTACCTGCAATTGAGTGTAAGTATATTTCACACGTAAAATATTTTGTAATCTCTAAGAGATATGATCAAATGAATTTACATCTGGTATAATTGTTTTCAATCACGTTCACCTTACGTTTGTACTATCGTATCGCTCGACCCAGACAGCATTAGCACTAGAACTACCGGCGGATTTTTTTTTATATAGGATGGGCCATTTGAAACCAGTCATTTTGACTGGTCTTGGTAGTTCTAGTGTTGAACATCCTATGTATTGTGACGTATATCCCGCCCGAGGGATACCGGGGTTCACAAAAAGGCCCTATGTCCGGTTCTCTACCTCCGCCCTGGCTCGCACCCAGCCCTAAGCACGGACAAGTTGATTAGAATACCGGTTGGGCGTCAAGCGTCCCAGGACACCAAATCTTAAGGGTCCTTCGGCCTCCCTTCCCTAAGGGCATGGACTTTCCGCGAAAGTGAAGCCAGAAAACGAGGGCGAATGGTTATTTCCGGCTTCACCGAGGCCCGTCCTCGGAGGACTCCCGAAAGGTTGCATCGGCTCCTAGAAGGTCTCGCGGGCCGGGATGAAAGGCCAGCTAGCCCAGATAATTTTGCTACTGAAGTGGCCGCAGAGAGGGGCGAGGTAAGGGCACTTAACCCTGTGACGTTTTATGTCCGGAAGGGACCCGATTTCCTTCCGATCAGTGAGAGGAAAGATTTGCATCGGTTAATAATATTGGAGATTTATTCACCCGAGATAGAAGTCTATTCCAAACAAATAGTTTTAACAACGAGGGACGAATATTCAAAAGGGTTTTTCTCAACAATTAGCAAAAAAGGGAGAATTTAACAAATCGCCGAGGCGGAAACTCGACATAAATTCGGACCGGGAAGGACGTGATACGAGCGCGTCGCAAGGAATAAAATAATTGTAGGAAATTGTAAGTAAGAAACAGAGGCTGTAAAGTAAACGATAAAAAGAACCGGGATTACGAACGCAAGGGACTAAAGGAATAAAATCCGCTTGCCGGTTAAACAAAGTACACGGGTGGGTTAAACCGAATACGACCGCGATCACGACACCGAAGGCGCGCGAGACAATCTTAATAAATTTTTGTCGCCTGGAAGTTACAATCCATTCGCCGGACAAAAACACTTATTTAATACGGAGGAAAAATAAAGCGCGTTCGGAAAATTCTACGGGACCGGGAAGAATGTCGCGAAACGCGAGAGGAACTCAAATTAAACGGGGCGCATCGAGACTTTACATTTGAGAATTCGCAATCTTAAAGATGGCCCGCGCGAAGGACTTACAAGGAATCATTCCCATGACTCCCACCCCGATTTCGATAATTTTTATATATGTTGTAGAACTCGAAAATCTACGGGACACGTCTTTTGTTTTACGTGCTAAGATTGATATCTAGGGGGTGAAACAGCCCCTCAAAGTTTGATGAAAAAATCGATTTTTCTTTTTCTTTCAAAGAATCACTCCACGGATTTCAATGAAACTTGGCATAAATATATCTCGTGTAAGGAGGATCCAAAAACGATACCACCCTACACGGTTGCACCCTCTCAACGGGGGTTAACTACCCTTATCAATAATTTTTTTCTTTTTTTTTTTCGGCGACATATGATTCGATCCAAATAAAATCTGTATCCCGTTAATGCTTGCATTAAATAAGAATTTACGTGTTTTTGATGTTTTCTGAAAAACCACTATTTGACACTATAAATATTAATCAAGGGCAGGTAGTGTTTTTTATATAAACACTAGATGGATTCGCATGAAACTCGGAACGAATATATTTCCTGTCGGTAGGATCCCTAAACGGTACCGTCTGACACGGGAGCACCCCTCAAAGGGGGTGAATTACCCTTGAAAAAGAAACAAAATTATTTTTTTCAAGGACAATTCATCCGACTGGAATAGAAATTTCACGACGATGATTCTTATGGAAAATAAGGGTACACATGTTTTCAGTCTGCTTTCAAAAACCATTATATAACATGGTAAACATATTTCAATGACAGGCAGTATGTGCAATACCGTATCTCCGTCCGGTTGCGGCGTAATCATTTTATTCAAACATCTACATCACAGACATTGTTTTCACCGAAATTTCTTTCGGTCCTTACACACAAATTGTCATTCAGTCCACAAATACAAACTTCATCCTACATAAATTGCCTCGCAATACATTGTACAACGTGAATATGTAAAAATGCTCCAAGAATATTATTCCCGGAAAGCAAAGAAGTACATTGGAAGTGAATATATCAGAGAATATAATGCAATAAAAATAATTTTCACGTAAAATTATATCATGGTTTATATTCATGACAATAGTGATGGTCGTTGAAAAAGTGTTTGAAACAAAATGCTTTTCTACTCCAAGAGCATCGTATTATTGGTACTGAACCGCCAACTGCGCATTTCATAACCGATGTTTTTTTGAAGGCAAATTCAAACGGATTCCGGAAACTTTCTACCTATACATGGACATTTCCACTTTTGCACCAGGCATATTGAAAAAGGTTTTGATATCTAGGAGAAGAAACTTGATTATGTACAAGCGATTGCAGTTTTATAATATTGTTTCGCAAATGAAGATTAACATCGTAATTGTGTAAGAGCACGTTGTCAGAGAAACGTTTCATAAAATTTTTCCAGACTCTAAAATCATAGACGTCTAGAAGTTGAATTCGCCCGGTAGTTCCTCCTGGTATGGTTATCATCATGACATCTTTATCTGCAGGTTTCATTTCATCTATCATATTCCTGCAATGACTGCTCCAGGAGGTCAGTAAGAGAAGACCTCTGTCCAGTGTTTGGGAAAAACACTTCTTTTAGCCAGGTTTTAAAGTGACCTGTAATTCCAAAATATTATATTATAATCCGTGACGTCCGTGTAGATTATATTCATAAAAAGATAGTCAAGTACGTCATTACCTGATGTCATTTTGCCGGATGATGGAGGCAGACGAAACACATTTGGGGGCTGACATAATGTTTTTTCTACTAGAGGCCCAAATCGACCACCTGTGTTACCTCAAAATGGTAGCAAATCTTGATCCGAACTCAGATCAACTTGCCTATAGCACGGATTAAACCCCCTTTTTGTCCACCAATTCAATCGTAGAGCTAGGGACTGGGGTGCACAGAGGGTCAAAGACGGAAAGAAACAAGAGTAGGGGTATTAACAATAATACAATTCTATTACTAAGTAACAAATTTAAAATTAACTTTCGAATACAATTCAGGGGTTTCTCTAAAATATACGAGGTCAATATCTCACCAATCTCAACCAAAACAACGCATGAACATAAGAACCACAATTACAAAGATACACTATACAATGAACGCTACAAGTACCAGAATCTTGAGATCACGAACCCGCCTGAACAAAATCGAAATCTGGGATCCTTCACGTCTCATTACACGTGGTGTTGTACCAAAATTCAAGACCAATTCAAGACCAAAATTCCAGAACAAATTCAAAATCAAAATTCAGGGATGTAACTTCAATATAAAACAATCATCAATTAATTAGAATAGGACTTAGTAAAATTCTTCAGGAATCAAAACTTCACATTATAAAATTAAGCGATCACGAATCTATTTAAATCGACGATTCTAATTAAATCTCAATAAGATATTACGAGGAACAATTTCGGGATCACCTAAAATTAGGAGGGAAACACTTACAACAATAACATTCAACAAAATATGTAAAATTCAAAGGTTGACATCAAATACAGGTTCAGTCGACATTCTACTCGCACAATAAAATTTCTGTATTAACTCGCAGGGACAAAATGTAACACTTCAGATACCTCAAGCACCTTCCACCACCGAATCTGTCAAAAATTGAATTTAGCTCCAGAATTATAAATTCAACATTACATGAGACTCGATTAAGTCGGACAAAACAATCTAACTCTGCAAAAATCCACAATTGAAAATCGTAGAATCTCAATTAATCGAAACCGATATTTAGGGTAATTCTTAAAATTTAATATCCGGGCAATAGGTTCAGCAGCGAAAGAAATACCGGCAATGCAGACGGAATATAATTTAATCACGAAGTAATATTCAACACTTAAAGGATCAAAGGTTAATGGAGCGTCGATAGCCCATCCGCGCTAATTGTTAGTATAAATTTAATCTTTTGTAATCGCTCATGTCAAGGTCCACGGAAAACTCGAGGTCCTTCCGTACACGTGGTTCGCCAGATGTCGTCCCGTACCTTCGACGAAAACCTTAGAAAAAAGACCCTTTGAGAATACTCGGACTCAAATTTATTACCCCCCTTTCGAGGATGGCTCGGGTCCTTCGGTACAGTTAAGAAGCAGGGGTAATTTTCCTTTAATTCGGGGTAACTGAGTAATAATTCCAAAGAGCAAGTTACGCAACGACTGACACAATACTATTCGCAATTAGAAAATCAGACGATGGGTTATACAATAAATTTCCACAGGGGACACAATAATATTTGCACATAAGAGCTTTAAACGAATGACACGATAATATAATCGAGATAATGCATGATCATGTGAAATTTACCGAACGGATTCCTATATAAAATAGTAATTTAACCAACGTACTGATTTAACAGATTTCACTTCACTAAATAACTTGAATTTATTATAAGGTTGCAAAGACTCGAAGTTAGAAAAGATTCATACTCAAACGACCCAAGTCACCTTGACTGAAATTAGAATTTAATATCATTAACAGTAAATAGATTTTTATCTTGATCAGTCAAAATGGAATTTACTCGTTTAAGGGAATGAAATTTTACTCAAGATACAGAATTCACAGGCAAACAAGGTGACATCCTAATAAACCACGCAATTCAAACGCCGTTCGGAAAAACTCACAGACAATAAAATCAAACTACACGATTTCAATAACGATTAGTATAAATCAATATTTGAATAGGGGCCATCCACATTAAATAAAATTTAATACAGCAAAATTTTCGACTGATTAAAATTTCAAACTTTCTTTCGGGTTCCTCAGGTAATTAATTATGGCAGATAGCTAACTCTTGATCATCGTACACAAATTTCAGTCGCCGGCTAATGACCATTTCCGGTAATCGCGATATCGAGTCTAAATTTCCACAACTTGATTCCGAAAAACAAATCGACCCGAGAAGCTACTATTTAAGGGAAGGAGAATTGACCTTTATAGAATCAAAGAGTTTAAATTGAAAAATATTTCAATGCTAACCTTTGGTGACGGAAGTGTCTAGCTGGGTGCTATTTGTACCGTTTTCTCTTCCTATGCCTTTTCGAGTATTGTCGTCAGTCAAGGCTGAGTGCTACTTGTCGTTTCCTTCCCTCACACTGCTCGTCGGCTTCTTAAACTTTTCTTAACTTCTGGTGCTGCTGGGTTGAAAATTCAAAACGGAGTGCGCTCCCGATCGAGCTCCAGGTTTTCCGCGGCCTCCTGGACAAGGAGTAGGAGCTAGAGGTCCTCCTAGGTAGGGTCCACCTTTTGCTGCGTCTTCGGATTTCTAGAGCTCTGTAGCGCCTCCGGGACGCTGAACCTGGTGCTGGCGCGGGGTTTCGCACCCGGGGACTTTCCGACGTCGCGTGGATTTCTACCCCCGCGAGCCTGTGCAACACCTGGAATGCCAGCTCTGTACCTTACTTCTTCCCGGTGCAGGGCTCGCTTTTCCTGAACGCAGTTTTATTTAATTCAAAATGTTAACTTCTAACTAGGCTACATCGAGACATAACACCCCCCTGCTTAAGACGAAAGCTAGCCTATTGGCTGGCGTTCGTCTCAAGGTCTCGGCTTATCCCCTACTGGGTTTCCTTAGGGGAGGTTTGTATGAGTGCCCACAGGCTTAGTCTAAACCTTAATGTGCTAAATTCCTATGACTATTTCCCTATCATACGCTCTACCCCCCTTTCCCCTAAAAGCTGTGTAAGGTTTCTGTTAATACGACGTTGGTTCAAAAAGGAAAAATTTTCTTTGTTATTTGAATTTTGGTATTTTACACTTAGTGCCGCATAATTGGGGGCACCGGGATCTCGATGGGGCTAAGGCCTCTCCGCCCAGGTCCCTGGTTTATTAATAGTTCAGTGGCCATTCGGCCCCGGCCATCCCACGGTTCCTCCCACGCGGTCTTTTCTCTCCAGTTTACTGTGATCACTTCCGCCTCCCACCACCTCTCCATTAACGTCTGGGCCGCTGCCGCCTCCTCTGCCTCTAGCCAACGCTGACCCCATGGCGCTATACCCTTCAGACCCACAGGGGTGGCGAGGGTGGCGAGGTGGGCTACTGCCCGGGGATGGTCCCGCAAATCGACTGGCGCCCGCTTCGATACCTCCCCCGAGTCCACCAGGTACTCGGTCGGGCTATTAGTACCCGCCCCCGTCGCCAACCCCTGGGCGTCCACATGGCAACGTGTTTTCCCACTACCGGTTCCACTACTTCTCGGTTTTCCTTCATTTCTCAATCTAGCCAGCGGTGAAGGCGTTTTCCTTGGGCCACTGGGCCCTCCGTGCTGATCCACAGCATGCGAGGGCTTTGGACCCTCATCACCCTCACCCTCTCCTCCTGAAGCGCCCATAGCGTCGCTTCCATGGTCTCGAGATCTAAATTTAAATGTTAATAGTAAGATTACGTGTGCCAACAAATCGCTCAATATCGTTAGTATGCGTCCGTTGGGCTGTTAGTTTTGAATGAGGGGTATGCGTTTCGAAGCTTATCAATGGAGATATTTCGTTCCCTCCCGGTTTGGGACAAATGTTAGTCCATAGACTTAGGTATCCGGTTCCTTGGTGCTATAATTGTTAAGCTTAATAGTTTAGCCAAGGTGCGTGAAAAATTAAAAACAAATATTTTTTTTAATTCTACATAAACAACTTAATTTTTATTAAAAATATAAATGTATGTACAACACAAAGTATAAAAAAAATATTTTAATCTAACGCAACCATAATATAATGAATTTATTCGTCGTCACTGCTCAGTATAATCAACCGAGAACGTTTTTTCGGTGGAACGATATCGCCTTCACTTTCAGAACTTTTTTCTCTATTTAAAGTTTTTGTGTTTTCCCCTCTTAAAAAAATCTGTAATCGAACTTTGCTTGCTGGTTCTTACTAGGTCATTGTAAATTTCGCGGTATGGAGATAAACAGTTTTGCAGCTCCCTTTTAAATTTTCGACTTCTTTCCGTGGAAGGGTCTGTATTCAAGAAAAATGACTCGAGATTTTCCGCTAAGCATAGGCCTTCTTGTATTTTTTTTAATGTTAAATTCTTAACTGCACAATCTTCATCAGAGCTAGCGTCCTCAAAATCGATTTGATTTGCATCTAGGAATGCCATTTCCATAAAATCCGCTTCGTCAACTTCTTCTTCCACTAATAAATCTTGAATGTCTTTGGTAGTCATATCCACAAAACCTTCGCCTCCGATTGATTTGGCGACTTCTAATATGGCACCAATTTCATTTTCTGATGTTTCACGCATGTTTTCTGTTTCAACTGAAGAAGGCCATATCTTCTTCCAACACGCATTTAAAGTTGATGTTTTTATTTCTTTCAGCGACAAAGATATGATTTCGATACAGTGCTTGATTGAAAATTTCTTCCAAGCTTCCATTACGCTAATTGATTTCGAATCGGTTGAGTCTAAAATCCACTGTAAGGATCTTATATAATACGTTTTAAAGGTATAAATAATACCTTGATCCAATGGTTGGAGCAACGAAGTAGTGTTAGGTGGTAGGAACATTATTCTGACGTTGGGATATGTCAAATCTTGTGGATGGCATGGAGCATTATCTAACAGTAATAGCGCCTTGAAGCTCAAATTTTTCTGCCTTAAATAACGCTCAACGCTTGGCACAAAACAATTTGAAAACCAATCTTTAAATAAATTTCCTGTTACCCAAGCTCTTGAATTTGCTTTCCAGTATACCGGCAAGGTGTTTTTATTTACGTTTTTCAGTGCACGAGGATTCAAAGATCTATAAACAAGCAAGGGTTTTGTCATGAAGTCCCCCGATGCATTACTGCACAAAAGGAGCGTTAGACGATCTTTGGACACCTTAAATCTGGGTGCAGTTTTTTCTTTTTTCGAGATAAACGTTTTATTGGGCATTTTTTCCCACCAAAGCCCAGTTTCGTCGGCATTGAAAACCTGATCCGCTGTGTATCCTTGCTCGGCTATAATGTTTTGAATTTTTTCTGGATACGTCCTAGCAGCTTCATAATCAGCCGACGCAGACTCTCCTTGGATTCTTATGCTATGAATTGCAAAACGCTTTTTGAATTTTTCAAACAAACCTTTACTCGCCACAAAATCCGGGTTGACAGAGGATTCTCCTTGTTCTTTAAGATGGTTGTAAATTTTTAGTCCTTTTTGTTTTATGATATTGCCATCTAATGGGATTCTTTTTTGACAGCAATCATCAATCCAAATGCTGAGTGCCTTTTCCATTTTCTCAATTATTGGCGCTCTAGGGCGAGCTGAACGTTTTGCGGATGTCGAAGATCCTGCGGCAACTGCACTTCTGATTTCTTTTTCATTTTTCTTGATGGTCCTGACTGTTGCTTCATTCAAATTAAGGCTTTTCCCAATGTGGGCTGCTTTTTCTCCTTTCAATAAACGATCCAAGATTTGTATCTTTACTTCTAAAGAAATAAATTTCCTCTTGAACGTTGTTTTATCTTTATCTGACATTGCTTGGGGCTGAAGCGTAATGTCTTAAAGATGAAAAAATTGTTCTTTAACACCGTGGCTCAACGTAGACTACCGACTAGCAGCGTGCTGGTTCATGCCTTGGGATACCTAATACGCATCAGGCCTATCGCCTCGTGCGTGCCTATATAAAGCTTTGACTTGTAGCGACCAGCGTGCGAACCGCAACGAGCGGGTTACTTTGTATATTAATCCGGTCGCAACCATCCTTTTCCAAATACCAATCTTCCGATACCGCAACGTGTAATCCCTACCGCAATCATTGTCCTAATCCTCGTCCTTTGCGTCACCACCGATTCTCGAGCACACGTCCTGTCGCGATAATTATTTGGAAATTCCCTGCTCCCACTCCTCGTTCCCACTATTCGTCTCCAGCATTATTGACGTACCGTCCATCTCCCACAGGCTACACGTACGGTTAAGGACCTTCATACATTTCCGCAACGCTGTATCTTTAGGACAGTAAGCCTCGCCGCGGCTGTAGAACTACATACAGTGTTGTATGAACAAACGATTTGCAGTTTTCTCATCACGTTACAGCGAAACCGTGTTATAGGATGCCGTGTTGTAGGAGGGTTCCCGCAATTTACGAATCGTGTTATAGCGAAACCGTGTTATAAGATCGTGTTATAGGAGGGTTACCTCTACATCCATTCCAAAAAATTTGTTTTGCCTCGGAATAATGTCTGGGAAAATGTTCAGTTTTCTACTTCATCTTATAAAATAAAAAAAATATATAAACTAAATCTAACCATATAAATAAAATTAGAAACTCAATTTGAAAGCAACATTTTATTTGGCGAGCACTGGAAGTATACTCATACGACTTATCATCACTATTTTAGTGCTCGCCAAATAAAATGTTGTTTTCAAATTGAGTTTCTAATTTTATTTATATGGTTAGAATTAGTTTATATATATATTTTTTAATTTTATTAGATGAAGTAGAAAACTGAACATTTTCCCAGACATTATTCCGAGGCAAAACAAATTTTTTGGAATGGATGTACTTGTATTATGCGGGAGCAAAATATACTATGACATTTGGGAAAAATAACTGATTAGAGTTTTAATAGTATGAAAGTACTATTATATTTGGCAAAGATAATTGATTTCCATTGTTGAGCTATTTTTGTAATTGAAGTCGGAAATAAAAATGTATTTGGCAAAGTTTTTTTTACACCGTATAGATTAGACGACCTTGTTCCCAGGACCATCTGACGGTATCCCGAATCTTAACTTCCCTTTCTTTTCCATATCCCTGTAATCTCTTCAATCTTTTCCGCCTTTTTACCATCAAGAAAGACGGGACGTAACAGGAGAGATAAATATTTTTGGTGACAGCGGTGGGATACTTGTCAACTCGTCTTTAATATTTCTGCATGCCACTATCTTGCTTTGTACTAACAAGTAATATATAGATAATATAAATCCTAATGGTCGTTACAAAAGATACGACTCAACGTCCGCGGGTAGAACACTCCCCAATTAGACCTCCAACGGCATCTGCGTCCGGAGGAAATCTGTCAGATTCACCCTGGTTAAGTGCAACACTCGAGCCGAGAACACTTCTCGACCCCCTTATACATCCTTTAGATATGCCTCAAACTCGTTCCGGAAAAGACACAATGCCGCAAAATATCATAACCACCGGTCAATCTCCTGCTTCCGGACTGGTGTCAGATCCAAAAGGTACTTCCAAAACTGGAGCTATCCCAAAATCTCATAATACCGAAAATATGCCCCCGGAACGCTCCCACCAAGAAAAAGAAACTCACATAGATACCGATTATGATGAATTCGTAGATTCCCTGCATCAATTTCGAGTGACTTATGTACAAAGTCCTTACATTCCAATTCGTGAAGTTTTAGAAGGTGTTCCTATCTTTGATGGAAGGAACATCACTGTTTACGAATTTACTCAGGCATGCAATGACGCAGAAGTCCTAGTTCCAGAAAACCAAAAAGCTTCACTCGTTCGACTTTTAAAGAACAAATTACGAGGCGAAGCACGTCGATGCACCCTTTATTCATCCTTCGACTCATTAAAAGAATTATTATAATATCTAACTCAATTTTACGGGTCCGATCAATCTGTCATTGAATGCCAAGGTGAATTAAGCCATATTGTACAAAACCTCACGAAAGTACCCTAAGTTATATTAATAGAACAAACGAAATAATATAAAAAATAAAAGAGGCTTATAAACGCGAACGCCACGGTGAAAATAATTCAATGGAAAAATCAGTATTCGAACATCAACTCCATTTCGATGCCGCTAAATGTTTCGTGCGTGGACTCCATCCTGAAATAGAGAGCCGTATTCTTAGAGGACGATATCCTTTATCTAGCGTTATTAATTTTGCTATCGAAGCTACGAAAGAAGTTCAGGCAAGGGGCAAGCTTTTAGGATTTGATAAACCTCCTCAAAATTCAAAACCACAATTTTCGCGCGGATCAAGAGCAATTCCCATTCAATCTTCATACGAAACGGGAACTTCTGTTCCACAGGATCAATGTACATATTGCCATAAATTAGGTCATATCCAATCGGAATGCCGGAATAAAAATCACGGACATTCAGAATCTAGAACTTCACCAAATCGATTCAAGCAATGTACATTTTGCCACAAAAATGGACACCTCGAATCCGAATGTTATTTGAAGTCGCGTCAAAAGCAAACTACCGTTAAAAATAATCAAATCGGAACTCAACAAAAGCAATGTAGATACTGTAAAAATATCGGGCATAACATCGAGGAATGTCGAAAGCGCGAATACAACAACAAAATTCGTCAAGAACAAGATCATCGAAACTCAAACAAACAGGAAAACTTCAGGAGCCCCCGACCGTCGGACGCCAATCGGGAGCAAACCCCAGGAGTGCATCCTATCACGATGGAAAATATTGCAACCCCGGAATCGCAATAATTAATGCATCAGCAATTCAAAAACCTCCCGTAATTAAAAGAAATTCCAACGAATTCACTCGCAACACAACTCTTATATTAGACACAGGAGCAGAACTAAATATTATTAAACACGATTGCCTCCCTGTTAATAAACAAATTAATGAACAGATCCATTTCCATATAAAAGGCATTACTGAAAAAATCGTACCAACACTAGGTGAAACAGAAATAAAAATTAATGAGTCTCTAATTCCGTTCCAAGTCGTTCCTAGCAACTTTCCCATCGAACAAGATGGAATTTTAGGGTCCCCATTCTTTGAAAAAGAAAAGGCCAGAATTAATTATCAGGCGCGAATCCTCGAAACGGAACAAGGCCCTATTCCCTTCGAAATCGATGGAACTATTACCATTCCCCCACGTACCAAATCTCAAATCTGGATCAACATAGCTAATCCAGAAATTAAAGAAGGGTATTTTCCCGTGTTGAATGCTGGTCCTGGAATTTACCTAGGACAAGCTCTCGTCGCTAATCGGAATGGTCGAGCCTATCTCATGGCTACCAATACCTTGAATGAACCGGTAACACTCGCGACTCCAACTCTGGAATTACAAGAGTGTTCCATACTATCGGTATCAAAACTCGATGAATCAACGGACGGTATAAATCCAACTCTAGAGCATGGTAATGACCGTCGAGGTCATTCTATTCCATATTCAAAAGATTCGATTTCATCCTTAGGGCATGAAAATTTAAACGAATCAAACTCGAATTCTAATTCAAATCCTAATTCCATTCCCAAAATTAAAGGGAAGATTTTCTCGCCGACTAATTCGTGTGGACAGTTTCATTCTAATTCAACAGATTATTCAACTTCGACCCTAGGGCACGGAGGAGATCCATCTGTTCTTACTATTTCCAATGAAACGCCAAGACCATTATCTCCAAGAGATAATGAACAGCATGTCTTCGAAATCTTACGTTTAGATCATCTCAATAAAGAAGAGAGATCAAGCGTCGAAACCCTAATCCGCACGAATATAGATCGCTTCTATATCCCCGGAAAATCTCTGGGAACAACAAATGTTCTAACTCATGAAATTCCAACTTCTAACGATACTCCAATTCATACTCAGCAATATCGCTATCCCCCAATTCATAAAGACGAAATACAACGACAAGTAGGGGAATTAATCGAACAAGGTATTATTAAACCATCATCATCTCCTTATAATTCGCCCCTCTGGATCGTTCCGAAAAAACCAGACTCACAGGGACGCAAGCGGTGGCGGATGGTAACAGATTATCGCAAATTAAATGAAAAAACCATTGGAGATGCTTACCCCTTGCCCAATATAACAGAAATTCTCGATCAATTGGGAAGTGCCAAATACTTTTCCGTTTTCGATCTGGCATCTGGTTTCCATCAGATTCACATGAACCCGAAGGATAGTCATAAAACAGCTTTTACAACGTCACATGGTCATTATGAATTTGATCGAATGCCATTCGGATTAAAAAATGCACCGGCTACCTTTCAAACACTTATGGACAGAGTTTTATCGGGATTACAAGGACAAGAATTATTCGTTTATCTAGACGACATTGTTATTTATGCCAGTTCAATCCGGGAACATGAAATTAAATTCAAAAAATTAATGTCTCGTTTAAGAGAAGCCAATTTACAACTCCAACCCGACAAATGCGAATTTTTAAGAAAAGAAGTCGGTTGCCTCGGGCATATAATTGGAGAAGATGGAGTAAAACCCAACCCCGCGAAGGTCGAGGCAGTTAAGGAATTTCCAGTACCCAAGAACGCGAAAAATATTAAGCAATTTTTGGGACTTGCCGGTTACTACCGAAGATTTGTTCGCGATTTTGCTAAGCTTGCCAAACCGCTAACAAATCTATTAAAGAAAGATGTCGCATTCGAATAGGACGTGGAACAACAAGTAGCTTTCAATACGTTAAGGAATGCTCTTTGCACCGAGCCCAGTTTACAATATCCCGATTTTACCAAGCCATTTATCTTGACCACTGACGCATCTGGCTTTACCGTCGGAGCCGTACTAAGTCAAGGCGAAATAGGTAAAGATTTACCAATTGCCTAGACCTCAAGAAGTCTCAACGGAGCAGAGAAAAATTATTCAACTATAGAAAAAGAGTTACTTGCTATAATTTATTCCGTTAATCATTTTCTCTCTTACCTGTACGGAAGGAAATTCACATTAGTGACGGATCATCGACCACTCGTTTGGTTACACTCGGTAAAGGATCCAACTTCCAGACTTCTCCGATGGAAATTTAAATTAAACGAATATGAATACAACGTAGTGTACAAGGCCGGAAAAATTAATTTGAACACCGATGCTCTATCAAGGAACCCAATAGAAAAACAAGCTCTACCGTTCTACATCACAAAGCATACGAACATAGAACCAGATTCTGTACCATTTACGAATAAAGAACTCCAGCAACCGTCTGCGGAAATACTTACCATAGAAGCTCAGATCCATCGAGATGCACAGCAGTCACCCCCAAGAAGAAGTAGCAGAATCCGTCTTAAATCCGCAGCACCGAAGTATGAAGAAATAGAATCCTACTCCGAGGATGAATCACGACGCTCGAATGTACCGAAACGCACGGATAAATACTATGAAGATGAAGACTGGTCGCCTTAACCCTACGAACGAAGAAAACTGACTGAAGAAAGTAAAAACGCAGACGCTACTACACGAAAGGACTTGCCAGAACAACCAGAGGTATGCACTCAAGGAAACGATGAGTCACCCGCCATGGATTCAAGTAAAGGACCTTACGGCCAATCCGAGACCGAAATCCGAAACCTTGAAAGGAATTCCGAAGACGATATTATTCCAGAGGATAAAGAAAGCAGTACATCTGTCAACGACGAGGATGAAATTCAAGAAGACGTGGAGTCTACCGACGGCTCAGACCCGGAAGAACCAGAACCATCGGAACAAGAGGAATCAGAAGGTAATTCATCACAAAAAGAACAACATACCGAAGAACCACTGATAACCGGAGGCCCAACCGACCATGAAATGAATACATCACAAATTAACAAACCAAAAATAATCGAAGGCATTACACCACAATTAAACCTAAGTTTAGTAAAAGGCAACATCACGTTTCGTAAGGATAATATAGTATGTTTTGTTACCTGGACTGGAGAACCAGCCGACCAAGGATCTTCGAAATTATTCGAAAAAAATCAACTACCATATCTCTTCGAAGGAGAAGAAAATTCAATTCTTACCAGCCAGCATGGAAAATATGTTCCGCTTCGCATAATCCTTCCGAATAAGAAACTAGACGTCGCCGATGCTAATAGATTCATTCAAATACTTCATCAAAAGATTCTACAATTAAATCTACAAAGTTTTAGTATCGCAAAATCTCCCTCTATAGGAAAATTATCATGGTCCATTTTGCAAAACTTACTCCGACTACATTTCGTTCGGACGCCAATAAGAATTACAGTTTGTGAAAATCGCATCATTGAACCCCCTGAAGAACGAAGACTCGACATTATTGAAGAATACCATGATACCCCGATAGGAGGACACAAGGGAGTCAACAAAACCTACTACCGCATTAGACAAGACTATTATTGGAACACATTGAAAGCCGATATTCAAGCCTACATTCAAACATGTTCTAACTGCCAAAGGAAAAAATTAACTCGAGTAAAAACCAAACAACCCATGATAATAACTGATACATCCCTGAAACCGTTTGATAAAGTTTCAATGGATATTATGGGTCCGTTTCCGCAAACCTCCAACGGAAATGAATATATTCTAACCATCCAAGACGATTTAACAAAACACCTCACTGCAATTCCGCTTGCAGAAACCACATCTAAAACTATTGCACAAGCTCTTATAAGAAAATGTTTCTGTCTCTACGGCGCACCAAAAGCAATTCTCACTGAGCAAGGCGCGAACCTGACTAGTGGGATAATCAAGAATCTTGCTAAACATTTTCATATTAAACGACTGCAAACTACGGCATTTCACCCCCAATCCAATGGATCGGTTGAACGATCACATCATGTCTTAACCGAATATTTAAAACATTGCGTCGATAGAAGACAAGAATGGGATGAATGGTTAGACCTCGCGAATTTCTCTTACAACACTAGTCGTCATGAAGCAACGAATTTTACTCCATACGAATTATTATACGGTACTCCCGCAAAGTACCCATCATCCTTCCCGCTGATAGAAGGAACATTCAAGATTTACAACGAATATTTGACAGACATCATCCAAAACCTCGACGAAAAATATAAAGAAGCAAGAAATACATTATTAAAATCCAAAGAAAGATCCAAACTTTATTATGATCGCAAGATTCACCCAGCAACCATACAAGTCGGAGACCAAGTCTATTTACTAAAAGGGAAACGAAAAGGAAAACTTGACGACCATTACACTGGTCCCCATGAAGTAACTCAAATCACCGAAAGAGGAAATGTGGAAATACAACTCACTTCCACAAAAACTAAACTAGTGCATCCTAATCGTTTAAAGAAAACAAAGGCGTAACATTAAAAAAAAGACTGAATATATACCCCGCACGAATACGTAAGAAAGGAAAAATGTATATATGTAATAACAATAATAAAACATTAACAAAACAAAATTGGGAGAAGCATGGATAATACTGTACACAAACATGGGTGATCCTCATAACAATTTGCACGAATCCATAACAAACCCTAATAGCATAACTGCTATCCTGTAATCCAGGACTCACGGAAATAAGATG
The DNA here is from genome assembly GCF_000612105.2 of Orussus abietinus. Classification (NCBI taxonomy): domain Eukaryota; kingdom Metazoa; phylum Arthropoda; class Insecta; order Hymenoptera; family Orussidae; genus Orussus; species Orussus abietinus. The sequence continues at coordinate 40,661 of NW_019394529.1, read as the reverse complement.
CCGATTCCGACTGCAACTCTTCCTCGAGAAGTACCACGTAATTCGAAATCCTGGACGGTGTCCTGGTGCATCACCACGAGGAGGCGTACTCCGGAATACTTGCGGCGTATTGTTTCCACCAACCTCGCCGAGCCGACATACTTTTTGAGCATGTGGAAGATAAATATACCATATGCGCCAACTGCTTCGACAATTCCTGAATGGACCCGGGAAAGACGGTCAAATTTCAATATAATACAGGAATACCACCACGTGAGTCACATACGTGACCGCCATCCGCAAATTAAGTGTTACCGATGCCAACTCCCTTTGACCGACCGCCAACCCGCTTGGATATGTAAAAGATGTTTGTATGGATACCTGAAATCTCCACAGAATAAAGCTCGCGTCGACTCCGGTGAAGACCTGCTAGTGTCTATCAGCCGAGTTCGATGCACAGAGTAAAATAACAAGGGATTATCACTCACCCCCATATTCCCTATGAGACATCATTCTCCTTTTTCAAAACATATATATATATTTCTTTTTACATATATCCTGCTCTATCCTATCCTTTATGGCCATCGACAAACTTCCTTTCTTTTTTTTTTTATTATTTTTTTATTACACCTTTACTTACAGGTAAAATGGAATCCAGACTCATCTTTTTCTTCCTTCAATTATGGACCATAGCATCGGGATTGATCGCCTACGATTGCGGATTAACCCATTTAAACTACACGACTTTGTCACTGTTAGACGTAGGAAGCTGCGATATTCCAACTATACAACCAAACCAGACTCGAATCAAGCTCCAACTGCTACAATTAGATGAATACACGTCCACACACGTAACTCAATGCAAGGTGGAAATAGGCAGCACTATCTATCATTGTGGGATGCATTCCCACATCTCCGCAGTCATCAATGGAAGAAATACTTACATCTACGAAATTTCCAAAGACGAATGCCGCGGGATGCACATCACCAAGTCATTTGCCATAGGAACCAACATTCTAATAACAGGACTTCGAATCAACCAAACGTTATCCCGAGGTGTCACTCTTGCTGGACACCTGGAATCAAACGGCTACTGCGATGGAACCGGTTACTCCGATCCTTACGGAACCTGGTCCAGAGCGGTGGTTCAGGCGACAGTAAAAATCACTGTACAAGAATATCTAGCGACAGTGAAACTAGATTCAAATAAAATCATACTAAGATCTGGGACAACGTGCATTTTGTCAGACGAATCCTGCATTGATAGAAAAGGAGGTTATACATTCTGGCCAATGATACCTGAGGATAGCTGTCGTCTCAACCAATATTCAGTCCTATATGATGGATATGGAACTAAACTATACGATTCCAATCTCCTCGCCCAAGGGCCTACCCAGCAAATTTACTCCGTCACGGCCGAAGGAACAACGTTCGCACTTACTCGTATGGGAGAAATAGAAATCTGTGGGTACAACTTAATAAGGACTGAACATCCCAAATTCTTCGTTGCTGAAATCAATGATCGTACATTTATTATAAAGAAAGAACCGTTGAAGACAACTAATCTCGATATATTCACATATGTAAATTCCAAATTCATATACGTGGAAAGACATTTTAAGGATCAAATTACTACCTTATACCACGATATCCTTGTTAAAAGATGTCAATTAGAACAACAGGTTCTAAAAAACGTATTGAATCTAGCCGCAGTAAATCCAGACGAATTCGCGTATCATCTAATGAAGGGCCCTGGATTCATGGCAGTAACCGCCGGAGAAGTCGTTCACATCATAAAGTGCATTCCAACTGCAGTCAAAGTGCGACAAGTCGATGAATGGTACCAACAACTTCCAGTACTCCGGGGAAACGTCAGCTTTTTTATCTTACCGAGAAGTCATTACATCATGAAGACTGGGACTCAAGTGGAATGCAATCCCATAATTCCGCCGATGTACCTACTAACAAGTCCACAAGGGTACAAGTTGCTGCCTAAACCGATCGAGACAGTACCACCAGGAAAACTCGGGCCTTTGACCAAACCCACATGGAAATACTACAGCCCCGAATCACTTGCGATCAGCAGAATTTATTCGACAGCCGCCTTAGACAAACTCAGGGATCATATGTTTCCAGCTGAAAGACCCCCAATTCTCAACCACTTAGCTCGAGGAGTCAATGGACAAGGAGGTCCGACCCAGGGACTGTCCATAGCAAATCTCCTCGATGACAAGACCTTAGAGTCAATAATCCACTCGGCGTGGTCGAAAACTTGGGGATGGTTCATCGGTTTCGGGACCACCAGCGCAGGCATCCTGGGAATCTGGATAGCACTCAAGATATGTAAATACATACTTGGCACCGCTATCCACGTATACGCACTTCATACAATTTTTGGCTGGAGCATTTGGCTCTTGGGAGCCCTTTGGGACTCGGTCACGAATTTCCTGTTACACGTGAAAAACAAAGCTATGGCCGAGGAACTCTCCTTGCAACATCAATCCAAGGATATGCGAGCTGCAGATTCTGAACATCAGGACCAACCCCCACAACCGCCGCCGCATGCTGAACTGCAGATACCCGAAGGATATGATCGAGACAATGACATCCAAAGAGTATACCCAACTTTACCTACGACGCCCAGCGAACATCGGATACTGAAAGCGGTCGACCCAAAGGACACCAACCCCCGATGCTACATCATAGAGACTTCCAACGAATGAATGACGAACACCGTTCTTCATTCATCTCCAAGGGGGGAGGTGTTACGTCCCACGTAACCCACCCGAATATAAATTATCTCTAGCTTTAAGTACTAATGAGTTTTATTGTCACTCGTTGGAGCTGATTCACGAGCGTCTCGCGTATTTAGGCTAAGATCTTATAAACTGTAAAGGGAAATCAGAAGACAGCGTACTGATATCAATTTAGACAGCATGACAAACCAATCGATTATCAAACTAAAGATATCGATGTTTAGACGTTTTGAAATCTCACTCCATCGATTAGGTCATTGAAAGGAAAGACGAACCCCTTTAAAAGGGCTCATGTCTCAAGAGCGCGAATTCAGTTCAGTTCCAGTTCCAGCTCAGTTCAGACGAGTCCATTTTGCAAACACGTCCTCAGTCAAGTGTCTACTTAAATCAGTCTCTTCTATTGATGGATTATATTGCATCCAGGTACGCCTACATCTTATTTTCCTAACTAAGCTTGTATAATACTTGTAATTTAATTAACCTTACACGATTTTTCCCTTTAATAACACTAATATCTTTCTTTTTAAACCATTATCTATCATATCGTTATTGTTTTATTCTATCCGTAATAAACGCTTTATTAAGGAATTCAAACCGCTTATTATTTTCTTTTTCCACATCAGTGGTCCAATTTCTCATAACTCGTTTGGCCCATATGGAATTGGCCTACTCGAAATCCGAATCGTCAGTCGGTCATATAGTTCGACTGGCAGCTTCTCAACTTGTCAATCCTAAACCAGAATCCCAAGTAAAATTAGTCCAAATAGATTAGACGAGCTGGTCCCAGGACCATCTGACGGTATCCCGAATCTTAACTTCCCTTTCTTTTTCATATCCCTGTAATCTCTTCAATCTTTTCCGCATTTTTACCATCAAGAAAGACGGGATGTAACAGCCGTTTCTGACGGTAGTCGAGAAATGTTTGCAAAGACTAGCTCATACGGGGTATGTTTGGTCCCCTCGTGTACGCTAGTATTGCAATTGTACATGGCGAGTTCTGCCCATTCGTCCCATTCCGACTCCTTGCCGACACCGATTGGCTTTCTTCGTTCAACGAAGAAAGCCAATCGGTACTTTTTTCTCTAGCCTCTTGCTCTCTGCCCAAAGTGATGACGAGTATTTTTATTCCTTTCTACCGGATTCCTGGACAAAGCATCCGCATTTACATTCGTTTTTCCCGCCTTATATACGACTTCGTAGTCGTATTCCGCTAGCTTCAGTCTCCACCGCAGCACTCGTGCATTTGCATCTCTCGTGGTCTTAATGCATACTAACGGCTTGTGATCGGTTACCAAAGTAAATTTATGACCGTATAGGTATGGCCTGAAATGACCTACACAGTGAACTATAGCTAATGCTTCCTTTTCGTACGTGTCGTATTTTATCTCGTGATCGTTTAGGGTCCTGGAAACAGGCTATTGGATGGTCTTTATTTATTTCTCCCTGTGATAGTATACCTCCTACGGCATACCCTGAAGCGTCGGGAGTTAAAATAAAAGCTTTAGTAAAATCAGGGTATTGAAGTACAGGGGCTTCAAATAATTTATTTTTTAATGTTCAATCGTCATGAAACAATCGTCAAAATGTACGGAATGAAGAATTATGAAACATGTATTTGAAATTTTTCGAAAAAATTCATTTTTGGGGGGTGAGTCACCCTTTTGAATACTTCTTTTACCCCTTACGCGAGCAGTAATTGCTGTATCCAAATGAAACTTGGTTAATTTATAGACCAGAACAATACAAAAATAAGTTTTATTTGGATAGAACAATTACTGCTCGCGTAAGGGGTAAAAGAAGTATTCAAAAGGGTGGCTCACCCCCTAAAAATTAATTTTTTCGAAAAATTCTAAATACATGTTTCATAATTCTTCATTCCGTACATTTTGACGATTGTTTCATGAAAATCGGTCGAGTGCTTCTATATGAAACAGCCAACTCACCCCCTTGCATGGCCAATCTTGAAGCCTGATTTCACCTCCTAAAAGTGTTTATCCGCCGATAAAAAACAACACGGGTCCCTTAGATTTTAGTCCTCTATAACATATTTAAAAATGAACAAAATCGGACGGAGACACCTCAGATACGTTCTTTGTCAGATCAGCTTACCTGCCGCACGGATCAAACCCCCTTTTTGGCCACGAATTCAATCGTAGAGCCAGGGACTGGGGTGCACAGAGGGTCAAGGACGGGAAGAAACAAGAGTAGGGGTATTAACAATGAACAAACCTTTATTAATAATCAATAAATTCAAAGTTTCCTCTCTAATACAATTTTGTGTGTTGCCCAAAATATACGGGATCAATGATACGAGCAATGCGCAGATAAGAGAATCAAAATTCCAAAGGTACGTTATACAGTGGAATGACAAATACCAGAAGTTCGAGATCACGAACCTTCTTTAACAAAATTGAAACCGGGGTCCTTCGTGTCGCCCCACAGGTGAGTTTGTACCGAATTTTAACACCAAAATTTTAGGAGCAAAATCTAAGAGCTAAATTCAAGAGCAAAATTTAAAAACAAAATTCAAGAACAAAATGTAGAGTATGACTTTAATATAAAATAATTATCAATTGATTACGATAAGACTTGATCAGATTTCTTCAGAAATCAAAACTTCTAATTACAAAATTAAGTAGCAAAAAATAGATAATTCGAATTAAATATTGTAATAGTACGGATTAGGCCGTGCAATATGCACCGTCTTTTCCACACTGTCGTGAGTCCTAGCCGCGTCAGAATTTGCCGGGAAAATTTAATCACCGGTTTCTGAGGTGCGAAGACCGGAGTAAGAGTGAGGCAGGCGTGCGAATTAGAGAAGGATCGCAATGTTTCGTGCCGCGCAGACAATATTTCGGTTTCTTACGCGTCTAGACTCCGCTCGCTCAGCTGATCGAGGCCGAAATTCCGAATCGAGTTCGTGTTTCGATATCTCAAACGCTCCGAGATTCTTAAACAATTTTGATTAATGATTACTTAATTGTTTTTACCTTGTTGCGATGGATTTAATATGGATAGGAATTGAACTCTCAGATTGACGATTTATCTCATAAGAGTACGCCAACTGTTCATCATCTAATCCGGATAAAAAAAGGATTCCAGGTGTGGGTGCAATTGGGTTGGTTTCCTTCGTATTTCGGAATCCTGTTAATTTAGTAATGTCCACTTTCAGACAATTCCTGAATTTCACTTGACTGCTTTCGTTAGAGCTCTGTAGCACTGCTTTGCAGGTGTTAGTATCAACTTATCTTACGTTATCCAGCTTCGGATAACCACTGGCTTACGCTTTCTTAGGTTCGGTAGGATATTTCGTGACAGGTCCCTTTTGCACTTCTTCGTGTTACGCTTTTTCTAATCAACTGTGGAAGTTCGGCAGATCGAAAGCAATCTCAATGATAGAGTCCGAGCTGAGATGAGAGCTGTGTTTCACAATTGAAAATAGTGTTAGCTCCTGCTTCAGAGCTGTCGCATTGACAAGGCCGAAGGTACGGATCTACACTTCTTTTGTACTCTTTTTATGTGAACCTGCTTCGATTTACTTCTGTCAATCGAAGGTATGGCGCCTTTCCTTTCTCTTTTTTTTTTCACGCTCTAATGTTCGTGTTTTTGGAAGATGCTGCCATAGCACAGTCCCAGGATCGGGTTCAAAAAAATTTAGACTTAGGAATGCGACGGCTACCTCAGTGGCAGAGATCACTGGTTTTTGGGATTTAATTTAGAATGCTTCCTCTGTAACTTTTATTTCATAACTATTCTGTAATTCCGGTTGACTCCGGTTCTTCTCCTGCCTATTCTGACTTCCTAAACCTATTGTCCAATTGAGACTGGAATTTATCCTATTGCTAGTGAGATTTGGGTGTCTATTCTCATCGATATTTGAATCTAATCTGTCTTTTTAGAATTTGACTCGAGGTCTCCTGGAGTCTCGCGGCCTCTCCCTACTCCTCGGCTTTCTCCTACTTCTCGGCTCTTTCGCACCGCCTAAGTCTGCGGGTGTTGCGCAAGCGTCGATTGTCGTCGATTTCGGTCTCGCGCAGGCGCTCCTAATTCGTCCCGTTACAATATCGATAAGGCACCACTAGAAACAATTCCGGAATCGCTTAAAATTAGGAGGGAAACACTTACAATAATAACATTCAATGAAATACATAAAATGCATAGATCGATATCAAATAGAGGTTCAGTGGACATGCAAATTGCGCAATCAAATTTCTATATTAACTCGCAGAAACAAAATACAATACTTCAGAAACCTCAAGCAATTTCCATCACCGAATGTGTCGAAAATTAAATTTAACTTCCGAATTATAAATTCAACATTGTGCGAGACTCGATTTAGTCGGACAAAACAATCTAACTCTGCGAAAATCCGCAATCAAAAATCATAAAATCTCAATTAATTCAATAGCACATTTAGAATAACTCTCAAAATTGAATATCCGGGCAATAGATTCGACAATGAAAGTAACACCGATAATGTGAAAAATTAATCACACAGTAACGCTCAATATTCAAAGAATCAGAATTTAAGAAGCAGAGAAATTTCCTTTAATTCGGGGTGACTGAAGAATAATTCCAAAGGAAAGTTACAGAATGACCGACACAATAATATTCGAAATCAGAAAATCAGACGATTGGCGATGCAACAAATTTTCACAAGTGACACAACATTTTTGCACATAAGAGGTTTACACAAATCATACGGCAATATATTCAGGATAATGGGTGATTGAGTGAAGTTTACCGAACCGATTCGTATATAAAATAATAATTCAAACAACGCATGTATTTAACTGATTTCACTTCACTGAACAACTCAAATTTATTGTAAGGTAGCGAACCCTCAAGGTTAGAAAAGGTTCATACGGGAAGGACCCAATTCACACTAACTGAAATTTGAATTTAATAAAATTAACAGTAAATAGATTTTTCCCCTGATCAGTCAAAACAGAATTTATTCAGTTAAGGGAATAAAACATTCAAGATACAAACGTCACCGACAACCGAGGTGACATCCGAATAATCCACGCAATTCAAACACCGTTCGGGGAACTTACAAACAATAACACCAAATCCACGTTTTCAATAACAAACATCATAAATCAATTTTTGAATAGGGGCCTTCCACATTAAATAAATTTCCCACAGTACATTTCGACGGACTAAAATTTCAACTTTCTTTCAGGTTCCGCGGGTATTTAATCATGACAGACTTAATCACCGTGCACGAATCTCACTCGCCGACTAATGACACCTTCCGGTAAACATGATATCAAATCGAAATTTCAACAACTCGATCCCGTAAAATAATTCGACCCGAGAAGCTGTTATTGGAGAAAAGGACAATTGACCGCGATACAACCGAAGGGTTGAAATTGAAAATTGTTTCAATGCTAACCTTAAGTGATTGGAGCTCCTGGGTAAAAAGGATCTACAATTTTTACAATCTTGATAAATCGGAGAAGAAATATTTTTTGTATTTGGGACAATTGATTTCAGTTGCTTTGTAAGCGGATTAACATGAATTAACTGAAATTATGATAGACAAGTATTATGACGGACATCAGATACGTATGTGTTGTAACGGGATTTTTTTTTTCATGTAAAATGTTTGACCCTACTGGGGTCAGGTACGGGTTGCCACTCCTGTCCTGAGCTCGGGCCACTCTTCATATTTTTTCCGCAAATTTTTAGGCGCCAGGCACCCTTGGATGCGAGAGTAACTTTTCGGCTCGAACCCTGATGAACAGGAACCAGCTAGTTCAAAGAAAATCCCCTGTGGGACACAGAGAGGGTAAGGTCGACTACCACGTGTAAAAGAAAAATTTACTCGGCATAATTTAATAGTAACTGGGAGTTTATTCGTGGACGGTAGCTCCCGCAACATTAACAAAAAAATCAAACAAAAATTATAAAGAGTTACTACAAATACCGTTTAAACGGCGTAATCGCGGACATTGAACCTGCACTGAACAAGAACGATGCGAACAACGAACTCAACGGATTCCCATTTAGGCGAGCTAAACGGACTCAAGACGTTAAATTGAAGCAACTTTAACGGACTCAAAGGTTAATTAGAACAGACTTAATGACAAGAAATGGCTCGAATTTACGTCTACGCATTCGACGGGTGGAGTTTCACGTCGACTCTGAAGCCCTCAACAACGGAACCCAGGCAACACAATACGAACTCGGTGCCTGCGAGATCCAAAGGTCGTAGGTACGTGATAGGCCTCGGATTTACAAACGCCGAGTAGATCGACACTTGGAGAGTTCACCGGGCGCGAAAGATCGATCCGGATTGAAACTACGAGAAACCAGGAAGCCGCTGCTAACATGATCGAGACTCGCAAAAAAAAGGAACTCTACAACGAATTCAAAATGACTCATTAAATCTTCTCGGATTTACTCAGTGGGACAGATTACCTTTTACCCAAATTATCTAACCAGTGGGGCTTAGGAATTGTTACTAGACTAATCTGCTAAAAGGCTCCTTTCACTCAATCTGTGCTTGACCGGATCGCGGCCTCTTCCTCTCGTACTCCGAGCCACGACACGCGAAACAAAATCTGGCCTCTCTTAAACGCGGGTCTGCCTGGAGATCTTCCAAAAAATAATATTGGACCGGGCTTCCTCCTCCGCCTCTCCCAAACTTCCACTACATGTCTCAACCGTGTCCATATACCGGGACTTTCTCAGCGGCTTCGCTCTTTAGGCCAGGGCGATGAGTGGTAGCGAACACGCGACTTTCGCAAGGTTGCCGCTGTTGTTACGCAGATTCAACGGTTATAGTTTCGCAACGTCTAAAGGAATTTTGCGAGTTCTAGAACACCCGAATGAATATTCTTCCAAATATTTTGGTAAATGCCCGAGAACGGGCCCTAAAATATTAAACAATTGTGTCTGATTTACAGAAAATCCAAGAGAAATTTCAGATGCCAGAAAGAAATTGGACTTGAAACAAAAGGCGTACAAAATTACATAATTAATTGTATTCGTTCCCTCGCCTCGGATTGGTGACTGTCGGACCCTGGATCATTTAAAACTCAAAAAATAGGTTAAATAGAAAATATTTAGGGAGTCGTGACGTGGTAAAAATTATACCATGTCATAGTATGAGGTGTATTACTATATTATATATATTTATTAAAACCCGCCATTATATTGAATTTAAACATGACCGCCACCAATTTCGATGTCGACACGTGAAACCAACTGTACGCCGTAAAGTTGAATGCGGAGAGGTAATTTCATACTTAACCCGCCCATGAATCAAACTCGAAACTGACAGCCGGCAACCTCGTTGATCTGTCAAACTGACTGTACGCCGTGAATTTGGTCGTCAATGAGCAACATCGACCAATTAGCATGTCGAAAGAGTGACGACAATGTGCTTCGATATTTTCGATAAAACTCATCCACGACTTTTTTTAAGAAAGGATGTGAGGGACCCACCACGTTCGGAACTGCGGTTAGCAACCCTTTGTTACGTGGCAGCCGAGGGGATGCGAGGCCGGTGGGACGATTTGTATTTTACATGAAGAGATCTTACTTCGTACGCCAATATAACGATTTAAATATCATTGTGAGGAGATAGTCCGAGCGGCTAGTCCAAATCCTCTGGTGGGATTTATAGGGATGAGGAGCTGAAGGGGGGCTCAATAAATGGAGGTCGTCGATATATTGACGAGGATGACTGTATTTGTCTTCTGTCAGATAGAATTATTACAAGTCGTAGGAATCCGTTGGGCCCTCGAGTCTAACTCTCGCGGTTTCGTCTTCGTTCGGCGTTGCGGAATTTCGGATGTCGCAATAAGACGGTCAATGGCAGTAGGCCACTGGACGTTTAATATGCCAACATGAAGTTTCTCGCGTTTGAAATTATGATCTTCGCATGATTTTAACGCAAGGCGAAATATTGAAATGTCTGATCGAAGGTATAAAAAGGACAATCTATCCGGTTATCCGGAGCTAGGCATGGAATTTGCGTAATCTTAGGATGAAAGATGAGGTTAAGATGGGGAACGAAAGTGACCCGAGCTTCCGAAAGGGCCTGTACCTGGCTTAATCAGCGGCCAAGTTCGGTGACGTCCTCGTTAGGTCGATCAGCCGAATGACTGTACGTGAACACTTTTCGCCCGGCACGTGCCCTGGGGTTGGAAGTCTCCTAGAAGCCTCCCGTCCAACGGATGTAGTAATGCCACTGTTCCTTCCTGGCTTGATGCTCTTTGATTGCCGGAGTTCCGAGCAGCACAACTGTAGCTCCAGGTGTACGTGATCGTCCAAGTTCGATGGTTTCGGTCTTAGACCCGCTAAGAACTGAGAGCCGAGAACCAAAGACTCCAAACTCGAAGTCGATGATGACCGGTGAGAAATCGTGAAACTCGTTGAAATTAGACGCAAGACTGAGCTCCGTTCCAAAAACGGTTGAAGGTTTTTATCGGTGAATTTTGGACGGCGTTCCGGTTGGTGGGGGTTCCATGTTCTAGACCAGGGCGGTGATTGCGGGGGTATTCGATGTGCTGCAGTCATCAGGATGTGCTTCGGGCTGATTGATCGCGACCTAGTCTACTTGAGTCAGTGGCGCGATTTTCGTCAGGCGGGCTCAGGACTTCCTTTTGCAAGCGTATGTCTTAATTATGTGGGTAATTTTTGGAATTCCATGGCTAACCTTTCGGGTTACCGGTTTATGACTATTACCTAAAGTGTGCCTACGTAACACTCTTAAATGGTTCACAAGGAGAGGACGAGGTACGGTCGGATTCAATTTTCGCAATACTTTACTATTTTTTCGTACCGAATGTAATAAACTATTTGCCAAAGAGATAGCGCACACCAGTCAGGAATTCCCAAGAAATAATAGGTAAATATTTAGCATGTACCTCATAAGAACATGAGTTATAGCAACTATCGAAGCGACTGGTAGCCTAGTGGACAAGGTGCTAGGTCTCGAATCGCCTGAGCGCTAATTCGATCGCCAATCGGTACATTTATTTTTTTTTCATATATGATTGGAGTTTACTTTTTTCATGTGTATGTTATTTTTATTTTTAATGAAACTGAATACCCACGAAAAGATAAATAGGATGAATTAAAAATTACTTATACCAGGTGTACACACTTAAATCCGCTGTTTGCTCATAGATTGCATTAGTGAGCATATTAAGTTACTATGGGCACGTCGTACTTTTGTTTTGTATGAGTTTGACATCTGTCAACAATAATCAGTACACATCGTCAGCAATTTCATACAACATACATTTTTCGTTTGGTAATCATGTCTAGTTTTTTTGCAAGAAAAAGAGCATATGAAGAAAGAAAAAGAGAACAGAAAGCTCTTCTTTTCTGTTTCAATTTGAAGAAATCTGCTGCCGAATCGCATCGAATGCTTGTGGAGGTCTATGGCGACAGTGCTTTATCGGAAACAACGGGCAGAGATTGGTTTCGTCGGTTTCAGGACGGCAATTTTGACCTGAGCGACAAGAAGCTTGAAAATCGGCTCAGGAAGGTTGAGGACTATCAGTTGCAAGCTCTTTTAGACACGGACGATACCCAATCACAAAAAATGCTTGCTAAGCAATTGGATGCTACTCAACCAACCATTTCCATGCGCCTACGTGCCATGGGAAAAATTAAAAAAATCGGAAAATGGGTGCCGCATGAATTGATTGATAGGCAGATGGAGCGACGCCAAAACACATGCGAAATCTTGCTCGCCAGACAAAAAAGAAAGTCGTTCCTGCATCGGATTGTGACTGGCGATGAAAAGTTGATATTTTCCGAGAATCGTAACCGTAAGAAATTGTGTGTTGATTCCCGCCAACCATCAGAATCGTCCGCAAGACCAAATCGTTTCGGATCGAAGACGATGCTGTGCGTTTGGTGGGATCGACAGGGTATCGTCTACTATGAGCCGTTGAAACCTGGTGAAACTGTAAATGCCCACCGCTCCCACCAACAACTGATCAAATCGCACCGTGCTGTGCGTGAAAAAAAGTCCGGGTTATCAGCAAAGACATGATAAGCTGATTTTCCTTCACAATGCACCATCGCACACGTCAAAAATGGTCCGAAACTATTTGGAGGCACTCAACTGGAAGGTGCTACCCCATACCGCTTATTCACCAGACCTGGCTCCTTCCGACTACTACCTTTTTTCAATTGGCCACGCACTCGCCGAGCAATATTTCGATTCTTACGAAGACATCCGACAATGGCTTGATGAGTGATTTGCCTCGGTAGAGAAGGAATTTTTTGGCGTAGTATCCACAAATTGCCCGAGAGATGAGACAAATGCATAACTAGCGAGGACCAGTACTTTAAATAAATTCCTTTTTTGCTTTTTATGAAAAAAAGAACTGTGTTTTTCTGACTTAACAATAGAGGATTTAAGCTTATACACCTGGTAAACAACGGGAAGGAAGTATATACAATCAGGAGACGCGGTGACGCTCCAGACAAGTTTAGTGCCCTCACTTGAGCGTTTTACTCTGAACATCGCTCTAACGGGCATTTTATTTTCTTTAAACGACCAATGACGCTATTAAAAGATGCTGTCCTTTTCTAAATACATTCACGAGTTCATTGATTTTTTCTTTTTCATTTGAGACCAACCATTGTAATCGATGCATTAATAGGGAGTCTGGTCCTACTGAGGTTATTATTTTTCAATGTTTGTTTTTTTTTTAAGATAAAATTTATTTTTGTTCACGAAACTTTTGTTGCATGTAAAGGTGCATTTGACCAAGAAGAAGCACTATTAAAAATTTGATTTGAATATCTACATATGTAGATAAAGCGGCCGCAGGCGGAGAGTTCGACCAAATCGTCTGAAATCCTGGAGTCCTTTGAAATTATCTGACACATGAAATTCAAAAAAAAATTTGTTATAGTATGAATGTAGAATGCGCATGAACTACAGTTTGCAACTAAAAAAATGCTGATTGCAAAAATGGCGGACAAAATTGAAATTGACAACAAAAATTGGCCTTAATTTTGCAATAACTTTGTCCTATAATAGTAATTTTTCATAAGTCGAGGTTCATCCGCATATAAATTTAATTTTCTTTAATTTAAACTTTGAATGAAGTGAATCGGATGAAGATTCGATGAGCTACGATTCCAGGCAACTTGAAAAACGTGGTTTTGAGAAGAGCGTGTTACGTAGGCACTCTCCGTACCTTAACCTAAAGAAAACCTATTTTCTGATCACCGGAAGCTAGCCATGGATACCCGGATACGGAAACGTGATCAGGAAACTCTTGCGAAAGGATCCAATACTAAATCATCTGATCCAACAAGTTCATCGGCCAAAACGACTCCAAAAGTCATCGATAGACCCGGGGCGCACAACCTGATGACTACGCAACGCGTCAGCACGACGCAGAAGCGCCACCCTCATCTGGGCCCTAGGATCTCCCACCAACTGAAACACCCTGCTAATAAAACCGCCTTCAGACCAGGACAGAATGTCATTGTTATTCGTCATTGTCATATTCAAGTATCATATGGTCTGTCATTCTGTCAGCCAGTAGTTAGTCAAGTTAACATCAACGACCTCGTGTGGAGCTCCTGGTCCTCGGAACTCCGTTCCTAGCGAGTCAGAGACCGAGACCGCCGGACTCCCTGTCGAATACCATCTACCCTGCGAGCTGCAGCAGTGCCATTCGGTACTCCAGCAATCCGACGCACTGAGTCAGGAACAGACGGCGGCACTGTGACTTCCGTTGGACGGGAGGCTTCTAGGAGATCTCCAACCCTAGGGCACGCCACGGGACAAAGGTGTTCACGCACAATTATCCGGCTGGGTCGATTAAAGGAGACTGCCACCGAATCCGGCCACTGATCAAGCCAGGTAGAGGATCCTTTGCAAACTCGACTCATTCTCATTTCGTTCTAGTTTATTTCTTAACCCCTCATCTCCGATCAAACCGAATTCTAACCACTATCGCGATTTCCATGCTTTGCCCCGGTTAACCGGATAGATTCAGATTCCCAGTAATTTCCTTCGAACAGCTGAGCTCGAAATTTCAGCATCGCGAGATAGAATAAAGTCACGCGTAGACCGCCATTAAACAGCGACGAATTCCCGCGTCAGCACTCCAGTGTCCAGTAACCTACCGCCGCTAAAGCGCGCCATCGCGACACCCGAACCACCGCGACGCGGTAGTATAATAACCCAGAGAAAAGTATGTCGAGGCACCTCGGGTGCCCCTCCCAGCTGATTGTAAAGTAAACCTCACGGACGCATATAAGCAACAATCCTAGCACACTAGGCACATTGCCATTCGTTTAAACCCCCTTTTCAGTCCTCATTTCCCTAGATTCCACCACAGGAATCGATCTAACCGCTCGGATCTATCTCCTCACAAGATTCGGGTAATCTCTATCCGAATCATCCCGGCCTCGCATCCACCCGGCCGCTACGTAACAAACGCGTTTAATGTTGTTGCTTGTAAAAAGCGTAAGTTTTTCAATATTTACGTCTGTTTAAAGCTAATCTGCAATTCCTGGAGCATATACTAGATCTTCGGACTCCTCGAAGAACTGCTGCTTTTGAAGTTTCTGAATTTTTCGTATAGATCGATCCTCTTTTGTACTTTCGAGGCTGCGCAGTGCTTGCTGCTCCATGCGTGCGCTGTCGTATATATCGGCGTAATTCTTGGTTTGCAAGCCAATTTTCAAATTTAGCAGTTCCATAATATTCAGAGTAGCTGAATAGCCTTCATTAAACAGCACAGCAGCTATATACGAAGCAGTTTCGGTCGTCATACCAGAATTGAGATGTTTTGGGGCGAAACGCTAGATGGTTGAGTTAAACCTTTCGTTGGAATTTTGCGTATGCCCACCCAAACATCTCTTCAACAGGTCATCATTACAAAGATCTTCATATATGGGCCGTATATGTTCCTGTACATTACCATGAAAAGGTTCTGGAAGCTTATATTCAGTCCCTCTAGCAACGGCCACTAGATACTTGCACCAGCTCTCGTCGCCTTCCGGGCAGTCCTCGTGCATCGGATTTTCATCGGTCGATGTTAGATGTTAATACGTGGCTATGATTGCCCTTTTCATCTTCACAACTGAATCAATATTACGTCCTATAGCTAATCCGTAATATTTGGTCAGTTTTTCAATAAGTACATCAATCAATTTTCCTTCACCTCCGAGCTGTTTTTTTTATCTTGATATTTCGGGGTCGAGAACCCATTCTTTTTTCTACGTGACCTATACATTCGCTTTTGACAACTGTAAGATCATCTCCATACGGATTCAGATCAAGAATAACTGAAAGTTCTGGAGTCGCCGTCACCAATATAATTTCCGCATTTTACTCTGTATAATTCTTCAGACCATAAAAACATTTCTGTAATCGCATCGACCTCCATTTTCCCTGACCCCTCGTGATTCGCAGAGCATTCTACTTCGTGTTCTTCTGTCTATTTGTTATATTCTTCAAAATTCCTGTGCTTATTCTCCCAGTATGTACACACACTACAGTAACTTGACTTTACATTAAGATCGATCATTTTGCCTGTGTAATAGCCAATAAGCGTCGTCACTCCGTACAGCGACGAAATTCCACGCTTTTTCCGCGAGCCATCACCCTAAACTTTAACATTGTTCAAGGGTCTTTCACGTTTTCATTTTCTCTTTGTTTTTTCCGTACAGCTTTCTTAGTAAGATTCAAAAATACAATTTTTGCGGCATCGTGCACATGCTGTAAAATCTAGTAATACGCTGATTTATTCAAACGTTTTCCGATATCCATCAAATTGCAAAATAAATGTATCCCTTCTAAACTAACTTCCAGAAGTCTCATAACAAACACTGTTCTTCTATTTACTTCGTATGCACTTAGTATGAAAGGACTAGAACTAATCAGTCTTCTTCCACAGTTGCACTGAACTACGAGTTTGAAGGCAAATCCACGATTCTCTGTTTCTGCAAATGATACGTTTGTCTTGCACATTCGGCAAATAAGAAATTCTGAAAGAACAGTGAATATCGACAAAAATTCGATAATTCGGTATCCATGTCCTGCGTGAACAACATCCTCCGCGTCTGCGAGAGCTATCTTTCTAGACGACGCGCTCTTCCCGTGCTCTTCCTTCTCCTTCTGTACGTGGTTAAGTAGCACATGGACGATTGTTTCAATAAATGTTTTATACTTTATTTATGACGTCATCTGATACCCCAAATATTTAGTTCAGTGGAAATAATATGGTGTAATATACCTAAAAGGAATGTATTTTAGTATGTACCTGTTGATATACTGTAAAATCATTGAGATGATTTTTTGAGATGAGGTGACTTTTTCTAAAAACCAGAATAAAATAGATTCGAACTTCCTTTTAAAAAGTATATAATCTTGGCTACATGATTCCACGTTATATTTACAGGTAAACAGTGAAACTGATTCTTTCTACGTGCATACTACATCTTATATAAATTCTGATATGCATATGCACGTATATATTAGGGTGTCCCATAAGTTTCTTCCCTTTTTTTTATGCGAAATGAATACACGATGTTTGTTGTATAAGGTTGATTTATTATGTTATATATGAACCGTTCTGTTGTATAACCTTCTTCCATCTCTCAGGAAACCTCATTATGCCCTCTTTCCAAAATTGTTGAGGCTTACTTTCAAAATATTCATCTAGGTGCGTTTTTATTTCGCTTATGGATTTGAAAGATTTACAACGGAGATAATTTTTTAAAGAGAGGAACAAGTAATAATCGGATGGAGCAAGGTCTGGGGAGTACGGAGGATGAGGTAGAACGTCCCCATCAAACTGTAATAATTTTTGCCTTGCGGCCAACGCAACATGCGGTCTTGCGTTGTCGTAATGGAATACGACACCTCGTCGGTTCGCCAATTCTGGCCGTTTTTCTGCTATGGCGGCTTTTAGTTGATCCAGTTGATTGCAATATTTGTTAGCATTGATCGTATCACCTTGCGGAAGGAGCTCGTAGTACACTACACCCTTCCAGTCCCATCAAATGCACAGAAGAACCTTCTTCGGATGAAGCCCAGGCTTCGCAACAGTTGAAGGTCTATTTTCTTTAGACCAAGTGCGTTTTCGATGCACATTTTGATACAAAATCCAGGTCTCATCTCCAGTAACAAGACTCTTTAAGAAAGGATTTCTTTCGTGTCGCTGAAGAAGCAAATCGCACGTAGAGATGCGGTTCATAAGGCCGATCTCCGTCAATAGGTGTGGAACCCAAACTTCACATCGATTCGCATATCCCATCTTGATTAAATGCTTATGTACCGTTGTCTTGGGAATGTTAGTGGCATCCACTATCTCACGCACACTATATCCCTGATTTTCAGCGAGCACAGTCTTGATAATGTCCGTATCCGTCGTTGCTGGGCGGCCGCTGCGGTCTTCATCTTTCAACTTAAAATTGCCAGCTGTAAATTTCTTAAACCAATTGCGGACGGTCCTAATAGTCGTAGCACCACTCCCGTAAACGGGGCAAATCTCGTCTGCAGTGTCCTTTGCACTATTGCCTTTTTTAAAACAATGAAGCATAACATGCCGCAAATGCTTCTTTTGGCTCTCCATATTAAACGGTGTAGAACAAATTTTGAAAGAGACTTTGTCACCATCGAAACATACTTTGAAAGGGCTCTGGGACGACTGAAACCGATGCCATAAACAGCTAAGAGATAAGCCTGCATGCTTATATAAACATAGCCAGTTAGAGTCATTCATAGCGTGGCGCGGAAGAAACTTATGGGACAACCTAATACTATGCTACATAGGTAGGGATTGCAATATCGGACCAAAAATTCAATACCGGTATTCGGCAGTTTTTAGATCTTAATACCGGAATACCGGTTTTAATATCGGTAGTAGGAATTTTAAAAAGAGAAAGAAAACAGGTGTTTTATTTGCCAGTTTTATTAGAGAGTAAATATTACAAAAAATCATTTGTAACTTTTAAATTATAACAGTATAATAAGAATCACAAAAAAAGTAAAAGAACGAGGAACATCATATTTATTTAAATCACAAAAAAGTGTACATATCACTATTCAGTCCGTGATATTATTACAAA
The DNA here is from genome assembly GCF_000612105.2 of Orussus abietinus. Lineage (NCBI taxonomy): Eukaryota > Metazoa > Arthropoda > Insecta > Hymenoptera > Orussidae > Orussus > Orussus abietinus. The sequence continues at coordinate 21,852 of NW_019394529.1, read as the reverse complement.
TTTTTGAAATGTGATCTTAAAAACATAATGCATCAATTGTACTGTTATTAAACCTGGAACGTAATTTTGTGCAAAAATTACCAGCTGTCGAAAACGCTCTTTCAGCATCTACGCTAGTCGGTAGAACGGTTAGCAATACGCGATATACTTTTTCCAAGTATTTACCTCTAAATCCTTCATCTTCAAGTAAATCGATTTCTCGTCGGATGGTTTTGGATATAACCGATTTCTGTATTGTATTCTGGTTTGTTGACATTTTTTTAGTTATCACATTCTAATTTTTGGTCAAGAGACAATTCCTTTTCACTATCGACATTAGTGTCATCATTGTCTTTGATAACTACCGAATTCTTCTGAATGTGGATAGGTTTGTGGGTAAAAAATTGTAAGAAAATTTACTATAAACTTGATCAAATTTGAATTGGTTAGTCTCTTTTTTTCTTTTTTATTTTCATTTTTAAAATCATAATTATGTAAATACCGTAGGACATTTTCTATTTCGGCATGCCATTCTTCTGTGCGATTTTTCAATGTAATATATAATTCTTCAGATAGTGATGTGTGCTGTTCTTTCAGTGACTGCAACATGAATTAGATAAATTAGATAAATTAAGTAAATTAGAATATCTCTGACATAATGCCTCCACAGCCAGTTTTATTGGAAGTAGAGCTGATACAGTTCTGGATATTAAGTCGAATTCACTATCGGAAAAATTAATTTGCAGGTTTAAGTCGATTATTGCTTTTTGGATTGGATTTTTCAGTTTCAAAAATCGTTCCATCATTAGGAGCAAACTGTTCCAACGTGTTTTAGAATCTAATATTAACATATGTTCTGTTTTATTTTCAGTTAGTATATTGTAACGGGGCGATTAGGGAGCGCTTGCGCGAGACCGAAATCGACGGCGATCGACGCCTGCGCAATACCCGCAGAGGATGGAGCCGAGGAGTAGGGAGAGGCCGCGAGACTCCAGGAGACCTCGAGTCAAATTCTAAAATGTAGAATAGAATCAGATCTCGATGGGAATAGACACCCAATTCTCACTAGCATTAGGGTAAATTCAAGTTCCAATTGGACATAGGTTTAGAAAGTCAGAATAGGCAGGAGTAGAACCGGAGTCAACCGGAATTTAGAAACATTTATGAAATAAAAATTACAGAGGAAGCAGTCTAAAATTAAATCCCAACCCCAGCGATCTCTACCATCGAGGTAGCCGTTCATCCCTAAGTCTAAATCCTTTTGAAACCGATCCTGGGACTGTGCTATGGCAACATCTTCCAAAAACACGAACATTAGAGCGTGAAAAGAAAAAGAACAGAGAAAGAAAAGGAGCCATACCTTCCATTGACAGAAGTCAATCGAAGCAGGTTCACATATGAAGAGCGGAAAAGGAAGTGTAGATCCATACCTTCAGCCTTGTCAATGCGACAGCTCTGAAGCCGGAACTGACACTATTCTCAATTGTGAAAGACAGCTCGGACTCACGACAGTGTTGAAAAGACGGTGCATACTGCACGGCCTAATCCGTACTATTACAATATATTTTTGTAATAAGGCATTTTTTGTAGGGAAACGTTTAAATATCTTAACAATTTTTCGAACTTTATTAATTATAGGTAACAATTCTTGATGAGTTAATATTTCATCCTCATTGGCAATATCTTCTTCAAAAATTACATTGTCACTATCTTCATTGTCAGCATCACCCCCACTCTCTTCAAAGTCGGAATCAGAAGTTTCTATATCCACGGTATTTGGGTTCTTCTGTTCTTTATTTTTTTGGTATAATACATCTATTACTCCTAATTGAATTCCATGAGCATAGCACAATTGCTGATTTGCACCAATCAAGTTTCCATCTTTTTTCATAACCGTTGCTCCATCAGTCGTTATGGATACAATATCTTCTTTCAGGGATAATCCATGTTTCCCTAATTTAGATTTAAGCACTTCCACACATTTTTCCGCTGGCATACTTCCCGAGACATGTGTAAGTCCTATATTCCAAATTTTTTTTTCAGAATTAATATTTATATTTAAATAGCATCTATTTCTTACACTTGTCCATTCATCAAATGTAAGACTAAATTTTTCACCATTTACATTTAATTGTATTAACTCGTGTTTCAAAGAATTGCGAACACCGTTACTGCAGTTTATAACAGTTCTTCTTATAGTATTAATTGATGTCGGTAGATTTTTAAAACCTCTGGCGGATAGTGATTTTCTTAATTCAGTAGAAGTACAAAACACTCGAAATGGCAAACCATCTAATGCTGTCATTTGACTTAAAATTTCGTCCAAATTATCATTTTTTTTTTTTTCAAAATAATCTAAAATCCCTGATGGCTTGGGCTTAGAAACTGTGCTTAAATTTGTATCTTCATCGCAATTAGATTTTTTCCTCTTTAACAAATTTGTATCATGATTCGTTTTTAAATGTGTATGGAGTCCGCTTGTACTTCCTCCATTCACTTTAATAACTTGAACATTTTTTACATTGTGCCACCATACTCTTTTCATCATATAAATAGGGAAACCAAACCGAAGTATTATCAACAGATTTTTTATGTTCTTTAAAGTTATTCTTATTCATTATTATGGGTTAATAAAATATATGTATATAACAAATCTGAAAATATTTTGAATCCTAAAGTATGATATGCAAATACAATGTGAATAACAAACTCACCAATTTAAAAAAAAAAATATCGAAATTTTAACTAAATTATTACGCACTTTCTTCACAATTACAACCTTGTTTTCACAGATACGATTATACTACTACCAATCCTGCGCGTGTGCAGTATCGCTCTGAGCTGTAGTAGGACAGTTTTGGCTCGCCTCCTTGGGTGATTCACATATCACATCACTTCTCCAGACTGTACGATGCAACTTTGTATTCACAGTCTAATTCATTTCGCCCGTTAGAGAGACTTAAAATAAAAACGTATACTGTTTGACTATATTGGCGACCCCTGAACATATGGTGAAGACAATTAAAAAAATTTCTAGTAAATACCGAAAAACCGGTATTTAAACTTGTGAATCCCGGTATTCGGTATCCCGGTATATTGGTATTGCAATCCCTATATATAGGTGTATATTGCTATACAAATGTACACGTGAATGGTGTTTTCGACACGCGCCGACAATAACGGATACCGTTTGCAGGGATGCTTTTTACATGCAGCAACTGCAACGCATACGTTTGTCAGTGGTAGTTTTTACATGAGCTGACTGTAATAAACACATGTCGGTATTGTATTTCCTAACCACCCCAACAGTAATAAATATGTTGCTGCATATTACTTTCTACATGTGTCAACATTAACTAACTCTTTGCCCTACAACCGCGTGTGAGACTCATGGTCAGGTATTCGAGCCAAAACTGATTATTACGTGCCTGGCCCGTGGTACATCGGTCGGGCCAAATGTAAACATAGTTTCGGGCCAACGCTGTTGGAACTTAAGTCGTAGGGGAAGGGGTTAAGAAGTACACTAGTGAACGTTATCATATACACATGTTATGCGGTAACTGTTATCTCAGTTAACTACCTTATGCTGTCACGATTGTAAATATAGCTGTCGTATTGTTGTGAACGTAATCATTCTTTGTAATAATGCATACTTCAATGTAATTGTACATTTAGCATTTTTAGCAGAATAGTCATTACTTTGTAGAACTGCTGTCCTTATATTTACAAGCGATTACTGTTGAATCTAACATAATTGCAGTAATGATAACAACTTTTTTCTCTCCGTGCGGGCCGCTCCGTTGTCCGTTATACCCGCTTGGCGCTCAGCGCTCCTAACTATATTTCAAGGTCGAATTTGATGCTATAACCTTGGAAATGTATTCTCCAAATGTATAGAAAGATTTTTAGTCAAAAAAATGTTGATTTTTTGGATTGGCTGGACCAGAGTCCCCCCTTAATGAGTTATTTCGAATTGAAATTTCAGTATTGCCAGTTGAACAAAATTCAGTCGTCTGCGTTTCCCTCGCTTACAAACCTATACATGAACACTCACGAGCGTACACGTCCAAGATCGGATTGCCCTCAAGACGGGTTTCCATACACGGCGAGTTCTGGAATGAGTTAGGAGAGCTCAGAGTGTTTTCCGAAAATGTTCCAATGCAGTTACATGAATAAACTTTAATTACACTTATAACTGACCTAATTAAAAATTTGAAAATACAAAAGTGAGGAAAATCTTATACATGCATTAAATGTGTAAATTAAATTACTTATTACACTTACTACTCATTTTTAAGAAACATGGAATTGAAAATATCTGACATCATAACGTGGAACTTTATCCTCCTGTGGAATTTATTGATGTGTTAGGTCATACAGGACCTTTTCGCATTTATTGTTCTTCGTGGTCAGTGACTAAGTGATAGGCACAGAGAAATGTTTTGTTCATTTTGGGAGGCTAAGTGCCAAAATTACATTAAATTTACGTAATTAATTATTCTATGTGAAAATCCATATTTTGAAGGTGTCAGTTTAATTCGCAAGTGCTCATGAGTCACGTGGCAAAATTTCCGACAGTTCTGTTATAGGGGCAGATTTATGTGCAATAATTAGTGGTCTATCACTGACCTTTAATGTCTATTGAGAATGTATTGTCCAAGTGGAAAATTACGTCCTCAGAAATTAGCGATATTAGTAACACTGAAAATATCTATCTCCCGATTAAATACATCAACCATTGCGCATTAATAATAATGAGTTCCCAATAGATTCACCGCTATTATTTGTATTTTATATCGTTCCTACAGGGTGAACGAAAACATTCAATTTGCCCTTTAATACGCTCGCCACGGGATGTACCACCTGTGGTGCATACCGAAGGGCAAAAACAATAGTTCAAAATTTGCGCCCGCGTGAACATGTTAAACGAAAAACAAGTTTCCACCCATTGACAATAATTAATTTCCCATTACTGCCATAGTCTACGGGCGGAAATAAAATATTGATGTTATACATTACTTGTTTGACACGTTCCGTGCCGCGTGGGACGTATACGTCCCACGATCGGTTTACAGCAGCATACTCATCATTTATTTTTAGCACTGAATGTGTTAAATGTTGAGATACGTGCTCTGCCAGGCATATGATATTTAACATTGCCTTTGCGTCATTCTGAGTCTTCAGAAGGCTAGGTTGGTGTTGCATACATTATGTTAAATAATTATGTCGATGAGATTTATTAGACTGGCAACTAATGTTCAATATTATAGAAAGAACATAGGTTCCCCGTGTTACGATGTAACACAATAACATGTGCCAAATTAATCCCTGTTCAACTAGAGCTTACTCATTATATCGGTTTTATAATATGTAGAAACTTACATTCGCGTTTTATGTCATGTTAATAATAAACGGCCGCGTTTCATGTCAAACGCGTCATATAACATCATGTATTATAAATTAAAAAATAATTGGGCTACAGTATTATTTTGACCGACTTTTCTGTGTTATTGCATATAACGCTGCCATTAGCCAGGTGTTATATATGTACTTCCGATATCCTTATAATTGTTCTTGTTTATATTTCTTTAACCTTTTAATTTGCAGATGTGAATCTTATGCTCAGATTTGCACAGCTGGAATTCAAATTTGGAGACAATGAAGTAGCTCAAACTTTGTTCGAACGCATTCTGAGCTCTTATCCTCAGCGTGTCGACATTTGGTCATCTTATGTGGATGCGTTAACTAAATCTGGAGACATAGAAATTGCAAGGTAGAATTATATTGGAATAAAACAACCGATTTTAATAACTGATTCTTCTATAACACGTAATACTTTTATTTATAGGGATGTATTAGAACGCGCAGTTGCTCAAGTCTTGCCAATGAAAAAAATGAAAACCATCTTCAAGAAATTCATTACTTTTGAAAATCAGCACGGTACATCTGAGAACATAGGCCATGCAAAACAGTTGGCAGTTAAATACGTCGAAAATCAGTGTAACAAACTATAATATATTTGCGTGTAAAATGTACGTACCTACGAAAAATATTTTTGAGCTATGTTTCTAGGTACGTAACATTTTTTACTTCACTGGGCATATTTGTATTTACATAAAGATAAGAATAAAAACCTGTGTAATTATTCTTAGAAATAAGAACCACTAATGTAAAGTAAAACCCATGGGAAAATTTAATCAACGTTGCTAAAAAATGATCCTTTTATGCCCCGTTCCGCCAACCTCGGTCTAGAAGCTAATTCTCGGTTACAATGAGTTGCATGTTCAACTACATTTTAACAATGGGCTACTCTTCATTAACCGCTGTTTAGATTAATCAGCCAAATTCGATCATTCACCTTCAGTTGATCGAACTTCAACCTATAAACCCTACAAACGTGCGGAAAACATGGATTAAGTTGAGTTTTTTGAATTACGAATTGGCTTATTAATTTTCCAATTCATTATTTGAGCAATTGGACAATTAAACAGTCAGTCAGTAATTTATTAATTTATTATGTAGTGTGACGAACAAACGAGCAAACCGTAAAGGAGGGGGGGGGGGGGGATTCCGGGCCCGCAGCACCCGGACGATCGCTCGTCACCTTCGCCCGATCGCGGAGTCGGAGCCGGTCCAGCCGAACTACAAAAAAAATTAGCTTCCATCAGGAACGAGTCTCAAATTGGGCGCCAGGCCTCCCCGGAGGCCAATAGACCTAAAACCTATACTCCCGACAAATCTCAAACTAAATCTCAATCGCTCAAACGACTACAAAAAGATTCTCTACCCAAATGGCTTGAACGGTCACTCCGCCTCGGCAACCCTCGCGGCGCGGCCGACGAGCTCACTCGCCAAGGTTCGGAGAGGTCGGGGATAAGACCAAAATGTGGGGAAAAGGGAAAACTCAACTTATCTGGGAATTCATAATAGGCTCGCGGGAAACAGAGGAATTCAGTCACTCTACCAAATAAGCAAAATCGAATTTGGTACTAAAATTTTACAAATTTATTCTAACAATAAAAAGAAATAGAAAACAATTGGATTAACAAAATAAGGCGTGATAACACAGAAATTCTCCAATAAAATCGGGTTAGACGGAAAGTCGCCCAAAAGAAAATGAAATCAGACAAGTAATTCTTGCTAGACAATTATACGAAAGATAATTAAATTAGTGAGACCGAAAGTCAGCTAATGATCGGATCAATTAAAAAATTTCAACCTACCAACGGAAGGGAGGCGATATCTTAGATAATTAATAGCTTTCTCGGTTCGCCGCCAGGAAAGCCAATCAAGCGCGAAATGATCAAAAGGGGCTCCGATCGATGTAAATTTGAGAGTTCGTTAGCTTTCAGAAATTTTATCTCAGCGGGTTCCAATTTGCTACAATTCATAAGTAATTGTTACGTAGGTACCTTCCGTACCCTAACATAGGGAAAAACCCTATTTTTCAATCACCGGAGCTAGCCATGGAAATCCGAATACAGAAACGCGAAACTCTTGCGAAAGAATCCAACGAGTTCATCGGCCAAACGGCTCCAAAAGGCACCGACCGACCCGGGGCAAACAACCTGATGACTCCGCAACGCATCAGCACAACTCAGAAACGCCACCCTCACCTGGGCCCTAGGAAGCCCCCACCAATTGGAACATCCTGCTAATAAAACCAGCAGTCCGATCAAGACGGGAGTCATAAGTCATTAGTCGAAAGTTTAGTCAATTTGTAATAAGTCAACATCAGTCGTCATTGAAACTTCAAGTGGAGCTCCTGGTCCCCGGTACTCCGTTCCTAGCGAGTCAGNCGAAATTACTCGAAATTACTCGAAATTACTCGAAATTACTCGAAATTACTCGAAATTACTCGAAATTACTCGAAATTACTCGAAATTACTCGAAATTACTCGAAAATACTCGAGGTGACTCAAAATTACACAGAATTATCGAACTCACGCAAAATGACTTCCTCCAGACAAGAGAAAAATAAAAATCGCGGACGCGGGCGACCACGTGGTCATCACACGCCTTCTCCGCCTCCGACCCCGAGGGAAAGACAATTTGACAATCCTACTGACTCTACTTCTGGTCGCGACTAAAGACTCAACTACGAAATTAAGTCGCCGAGGACCCAAACCCTTCATAAATCCTCGGGCGACACTTACTAACTTTCGCGACCGGACAATTTACAAAATGTCCTCAAAAATGCAGTCCTTGGCCGCCGAGGCTTCCTCGACGGCTTCCTTCTTCAGACCGGGGCGACGAGCGGTAGCGCACGCGAGACCTTCGCGAGGTCGGCGCTGTTTACATGCCGATCTTATGCTTAGCATTACGCTAAATATGATCGAATTTGGGCGAGCTCTGGAACCTTCTCTCAAATATTCTGGCGAATGTTCGAGAGCACGCCGCAGAACTAAACATATTGGCGTATGTCTTCCAGATATTTTAGCGGAACCTTCAGATAATCCGACCTGCAACTTAAAGACGCAGAATTAAAGCCTATGTCATGCTTCCCCTCCCCTCAGGTCGGTGACCGCCGGACCCGCGATCATATAAAGCCTGAAAAGACGGCAAAAATGGAAAAAATGGGGGGAGGAGGTCGTGACGCCGCCAATAATTCCCACGTCACAGTAGTTAAATAATGATTTTTACATTAATTACTTGATGAATTTATAACTGTTTATTCTGCAACGAATATTTGGTTCGTGGCACGCACACCCTGCAAATTAATGCCCCGATAATTTCTCCTGCTGTTATCCCGATACTAGCGGTTGGCGGAACTTCGAACGGAAGGAACACGGCTCGTTTTTCATTTCGTAAAGGGCACCAAGTATGTCACGACATACTAAGAGACCGTAGAGAAGTCCGGCTAGGGTATTCGGCCCGCTATCAGAAACCCGCGAGAAAAATCAGTCCTAGGCCACTCAGCCCCGCAAGGGTCACATGACCGTTTGTGGCACGGTAAAGCTGAGGGGTCCTGAAAAAGCGGAGCTGCGATATGGGACTGGAATTCGGAAATACGAAGAATATAAGTGCCCGACTCCATTCCAGTAGTATCCTAGCCCATTCTTTGTTCCATAAAATAGAAAAAAAAAAAAACTGGGCCCCGTAAGCACGTGAATTGACTTTCAGGTCTTAGATCGCAGTTGGAGCCGCAAGCTCCTTAAGAAGTTTTTCACCCGAATTTTCGGGAGCCACGGAGCACAACGCTCACCTAACACCGCCCGGACTTCACGAGCCAAGACGGACCTTACCGGCCAGGCGGGTCGGTACCAATAAACCGAGGTCCCTGATCGTGACACAAAACGAATATCGATATGTACGCGTGGGACGAGAGAAATTGAGCGCGTATTCGAAACCGCGCATTTAACCGGTCACGCCAACAATCGAACTTAAAGACGAAACAATACCACAGGGATCACGTGTCGAGGAGGCAATTAAACAAACCCTTCGTCTGTAAACCTGGGTCTTTCGGTTTCGGTTAATAATTTTCTAAGAATGGAAGGGGGGCCGTTGCTCCTCCCACCTAAAAAAAGTTATCTAGGAAAGGGAACCGACCCCCAAGGTTGAAGGTCCCAGACCCTTCTGAACAGTTGCTGTGAGCAGGTCAAATCCAGAGCAGACACGAAGACCCAGGTTTACAGACGGCGTATACCAAAATAGCAAGTGTGCGAACATTCTTTTTTACTTTTACTGTGTTTTTTTTTGTATCAGTGAACCTACAGAATGAGAAAAAACAATTTTTTTAAGTTATATATATTTTTCTTAATGTTAGGACAAAATGAAGCAATGGTCGGCTGAACAGGTGACGCGCGAACTTGGCCAACGAGAAGTAATTTCGTATTGTGGAGGTGAAGACAGCGAAGAAGAAGTCGATGCTATCGAAGAGACTGACAGTGACGCCAGTGAAATTAGTGTTTTTGATCTAGAATCGGGGAAGAATGAAAGTGAAATTGAGGATGAGCCAGAGACTGGAGAAGGAAGCAGATGGCGCGAATCGGACGACATTGGCAACCCAACGCTAAAAAGTAAAGAAGAAAGCGATGCTATTTTTGTAAAGTCGACAAAGTCAGGAAAACGCAGTACTGCTCCGCGTAGTGTAAAAAAAATCGGTCTGTGAATATCATCGACTTGTGTGTTGTGCACGTTGCGTAGAATAGAATAGTCATACTGGAGACAAAATAATTTTGTTTAACCATGTAAAATTTAGTTTGTAACATAAGAGTTGACGAATAGATATTTTAAATTATGTATTTTTTTAAATAGACGATAAAATTTTTTTTATAAAAACGTATGAATACTAATGCGTAATACATGATTTAATGCCTTTTTTACCTGTCCAAACCTAAGCATTTAATTTTAAATAAATGAAGCGGAATATTTTTTGTTCTTAAAGCTGTATTATTAACCTTCAATTTGCCATTTTTTAAGTTACATTATCTTAATTTTTCATAAAGTTACGATTTTTTTAGTAAATCACTGCATTCCTACCGATTTGCTCCATTTGATTAACAAAGCATATATGAAAAAATCAATTTTTCTACAATTTTATGATTGATATATCAAGTTTAAGGTTTCTACTATTAGCATGCATTTTTTCGGATTTTTTACATATATTAACAGGGTAAAAAAACAGCCGGACGTGAAAGACCCAGGTTTTCAGACGGGAGTCCAGAAAAAACGTTTACATACGAAGGTTTAAAACAAAATCACTATATCCTGAGCGGAAAGGAACTTTACTGAAACCCACAATAGGTTTGCTCAGCAAGTAGGTAGACTCAACAGCAGTTCTACTATCCGGAAAACGACACGGCAGACACCGGGGGTATCCTGGACAATGAACCCCGTGGCTCGCCAGGATCTCCGAATTTCGAAAACTCCCCTCCAGTCACTCCGTCGAACGCCGTAAAAATGCCAAACGCCGCCAATTGACAGCGTGTACACTAGATATCCTGTAAGGTATCGTGGCGCGGTAATTGAAATCCTGATTCTTCCTCCTCGACTCGTGCCGACGGTGGGAAGGACTCGAGATGCTCTCTCATCGATACGATACTTAATACTACGAATTTTTACCATAGAATGCATAATTACAACACATACTTACAGCTAGTAATTGCTCACGATAAACCCCAGTGCGGCCAACTGATGCTGCAATTCAATTAATAGAGTATTTGGTACTTACCACCACCGCTGCGCCCTTCATTGTGCCGACAGGATCCTGCCACGGCGCAATTCTTATTTATTTATTCAAGTGAAACTTCTTTACATCCGGTAGGGTAAGTACAGACGATGACTCATCAGAGCGTAACGCAAAGTGCCGCGCTTAAGAGTGGGGCACTAAATGGCTACGGTGCAGCGTTCAACGTGGCAGCGGCGAGGGGGAATATTGAGCACCCCACTGCTCCCTCTCTGGCAAGCGTCAATGAAGAGATGTAGTGCTGCATTTTCCGTTACGCTAGTAACGATAGAGTGTTCTTGTGAGAGTTCAAGTGGATTATTGAAGTGACATGTATTTGTACACATTTTTGCAAGTCCTCGTGGCTAAATTATTATTAGCACCTATATCAGTTGAACTACTTTATCAATATATTCCCAAATCCTTACTCGTATCTCTCTAAAATGTAACGTGGTTTTATTATTAAGACTACGAAGCAAAAAATTAAATACGCACTCAGAAATAAATATTAATCTAACGAAATATTCCTTTGAATAGTTCCGAAGAAATAAAAGAAAAACCAAGCGCGTGGCCGCCAAGCGCGTTATAAGTGAAACTTCGCAGATAGAGGGATAGGAAATTGGTAGGGTACGCTGGACTCCGTCAATGGATTCCTTCTGTCCGCTCTGCTGTTACGTCCCACGTAACGTTCTCTGGCACGTGGTAACAGCCGACAGGCTGTTACCGCGTGCCAGGCTGTTACCACGCTATGTAAATAGTAGATAAGTCAAAAGGGGTCCCGAAGACCTCGAAGCTAGCTGCTCCCCGTAATATTCCAAATATTTAAGACAAGGGGACTCGCGATGACGGATACCACCCTTGCACGGGCGAGTTCGTGAGTCCCGGCAGAACGGCGACATTAATAATCTGTCCCCAGAAAAGTAAACATTAATTTCCGTCTCCCGAGGACACTTCTCCTAAATTCTTCGCTCCGAACTCCTCTTCCTAAAAATGTATTTTTCAACCCCTTCCTCCAATAAGAGATTTTTTCCTAACCCTACTCCTCTCCCTAAAACATGGTTTTAACTCTTTCCTCCAATGGTAGATTTTCCTAAACCCCACCATCGGGGACTTGTCATTTTTATGCCCCACTGCCGGAATTTCGGGACTCAAGCGTCGGGGGTGGAAATAGTACAAAAGCTAGTGTTTAAGCAGCGAGCGCGAGTTACGGTCAGACATAAGTTTAGATACATTAATTATACCTTTTTTCAACCTCTCACTCGAAGTTACTCTCGAAGACACATTCGAAGACTCTCTCAAAACTCAACACTCGAACGAACTCGAATTTACCCGAAACTCGAAATCAAATCTTGATCTCAAACTCGAACTTACAATCCGAACTTACGAACTAGACTCATAGTCTCACTCTCGTGCGAACTGATCTCCGAAACAAGTTCCTACACTGGACTCCATCGATGGCTTGCACCTGGTTCGCACTGCCCTCTCCGGCCGCGCAGAGTACTAGCGGCGGGAGCAGCGCGGAATTCGAATCGATCGAGGGGCAGAAAGGATTTCCTAAAGAAAATAAATATTTATAAACAAAAACAATTAATGAAAATTATTTTAGTATTACTGNCATTTATACTGTGAAACTGTGGGTATTTATTGTATTGTATGCTACTTGTCAGTACATAATCTAATGAGACTAACGTAAAAGGATACAGCTGTGGCGAATTGTTTTCTCGTAACTTGCCTTCAGAATATTTAGTTTGTTATAAAACGGTCCGATTCGTTTTAGGGTTAGTTCAGGATGGTATGGTATGCTATCAGGATGGACGTTTTGCATCCTTGATAATGTATGCATAGAAACAATAAGTGCGTTTATTGATAAGAAATGAGAACATTTCATGGACGTTCTTTGTACAAATAAATAACTTTAATAAGTATTTTTAATATGCCAGTATAAAGTTACTGCTATGCTTTAATGATCATGCTCCGCCGAAGTCCAAGTGTAACTTCTACGAGCAATAACTGCAATATACGTGGTTGCATACATGCAATCTAATGGATGGGCCCGATTCCTGTAATAAGAAACTGCTGTTGCACGTGTGGTGACATTTAAATCGAAAGTGATATTTATCTTGAAGCATATCTTTATTTTTGGGAATGGGCTTGACGTTACTTTATCGTATGTATATCCATGCGTGTCTGTTAATTTTCTGACGTGTTTCTTTTGCGTAGAGCCGGATGTTTGCATTTATATCTTCCATTGTATCCTCGACATGAACATTTCGGGCCCAAAGTTGCAATGTACAGTCAACAATTTCTTGTATAAATATGTTGTGATTTTACCGAATTTATTTAGGATACAGTCAAATGATTGAAATATGTCATTGTGCAACAGTTTAAAATGTAATGTCAGTATTGTTCTACATGACTCTCTAAGTGTCCCGTCGAGGAAAGTATCGAAGAAATTCCTTTCACATACAGCTTGAGCAAATAAAAACACTAAAAGATATTTAAATCCCGAATTCAGTAATTAAAAACATAGCCGCAGAAATGAATGATACTGTAATACGTGAGTCTATGAGGCACGAATCAACATAAATGAACACATTGATTTATCCTGCTCTGTGTTGAGTTTGCCGGACTATTCTTCGTCGGCGTAGGAGAGCTAACAGAAAAGATTGTCTGTTCTTTGATTGACTCCTGCAGTTTCAGGAAGTAATACGTAACCTCTGACAAGTATTTTATTGTCATTTTAGTAATCGAAAATAGTCGCAATTTGCTTTAGTAAAATGTTTCTTTCAACAAATCTGATGGTCACTTCTACTTGCCGCTGCGGAATGACATATACTTAAATGCACTTTAAGACTTTAATTTCCTTTGACTCAAGTGGTCTTCGCTCTAACGAGTTAGGATCCATGTTTTTAATTACATGCAGTGTTTTTAACCCGCAATTGTCTTTAAAGCACGTGTTGAAATACTTCTTTTAATGAAATTTTATAAATCAATCGGAGGTATACAAATAAAAGGCAGACAGACGATCTGAAATCGTTTCTCTTCATTTATTTAGACTCTACTTCTGCGGTTCCCTATGCGACTGATTCAACGAATAACAAAGATTCATTTGCAATGATCAGTTGAAAACTCAAATTACGCGATCGTGTCAATTGTGTTAGTGTCTGTGTGTGCATTTGGCTCTTCGTATAAATATGTTTTCGTTAGTGAGATTTGACAATGATGAATATTATATTACAACAACAAAGAAAGTACAACATATGGATGGAAAAAATTGTGTAGTGGGTTATAAGGGTAGGACACAATATCACGCACATTTGATACACGGAAGTGGTAAGTGAATTTATTACATTTAACCCTTTCGCGACGGGTGCCGTATATATACGGCAGTCACTTGGTGCATCACAGTGGCTGACGCCGTCTACATACGGCAGTCACTTATTGTTTTGCAGAGGCTCCGCCGAGAGGCGGTAACGTGCCAACGTGGTCAGTCGTGCCGTCGCAAAATGTGACAAAGTATGATACAGGTGCGTCGTCACGAAAGGGTTAATATTAATTTATCTAACGATCTATTGGATAAGCTCAATGGACGCGTTAATTCATTTTCGTTTCTATGTAAGCGACGCTGTAAATATTCAAAAATTTGAATCTTATGTCGCAATTCTCTATTGCCTTTTTGTCATGAAACTCGGGAATGTTTTGATATTTTACGGATTTCGATAAGAACTATCATTTCTGCTCGAATTTTAATGGATATGTTTAATGGTAGCTTCAGATGGGCACAAAAGGTGGTGCCACTATTACACATTCTCGAGATGGAAAACAATCGACGCAATGAATTTTTTATACTACCTGTCATTTCTAGTCCATCAATATCGATCCGTCTTTTTTTTCGGTAAAATAAATATTGATATAATTACTTTCTATCGATATTATGGCGAAAGACAAATTCATCCATACAAAATCCAATGACAATCCTATGACATTACCTTTAATATCATATAAAATGTTTTCTTTTTACGAATAGATTCACAATATTTCGAGAACGTTTCGGAAACGTACCTAACGGTTCAAAAACAACTATAGTGGGCGAAAACATTGCCAAACATATTTGTCCTTTTGCAGTCTCTATCTCGATAACAGCTCAAATCTTTTCAGCCAAAACGTCGGTATCAAATCAGCAACATTGCCATATTTTGTCAGCAATACTGTCATCCAGGTAACGAATGCTGTATATTCGGGCATAAATTCTCAGTATCCATATACAGCTCAAAAGCATTTGGTGCATTTATAAAAATTGGCGAACTTCCCCATCTTACCCGTACTTATGGCGGATGGCAACAATTGCAGTGAGGGAAAAATGTGTTTCTATCATGAATATTATTTCTTTGAATGGAGTTAAAAAGTCTTCAGCATAGAATGAAAGAAATACACTCTTCACTACAAAAATGCGAATTGTTAACTCTGATGCATTGTATGGATCGAATACTTTATATTTTTAAATAACAATGTATGAAATCAAAACCATTTGTTTTATCAGGAAACTCAGTAGAGTTTCGCGTCAAATACATTTAAAAGTATGCGCGAACGATACCGAATACTTAACGCCAATTTTTTATCTTTATTCAAACAAATAATTTCCTTGACAGAAAAAAATTTGTTTTCCGAAATTTTTTCTCCGATCAACAAAATAAAATGTTTTCATGCCTAATGAACCATTTCTTTCAATAGATCGAATAAAATATTTCGTAATTTGTTGCAATTAAGCACGTTACAGTTTCAATAAAATTCTCAGAATATTATAATTTANAATAAAATGTTTTCATGCCTAATGAACCATTTTTTTCAATAGATCGAATAAAATATTTCGTAATTTGTTGCAATTAAGCACGTTACAGTTTCAATAAAATTCTCAGAATATTATAATTTATTTGAATGAAGAGTAAATATTTTTTGGTTTAATTACATGTACTCTCTGCCAAAACACTGTTACTTAATAAAAATTAACATTGTTCAGAGAAATCATTTTCTTTGAATCTAAGAAATTATTTTCTCAGTGTTTAAGCCTAATTTCGTGTTTGCAACAGAAAATTTAATTCTATAAATCAGCTTTGGATGAAATTGGATTGATTAGCGTAATGATATTATAAAATAGTATATGTCCAGATTTATAAAAATAAGATCGAACTATATTGATGGAACAAATACAAATCGTATTAAAAAAAAATCATAACATGTATCCATTTAGAGATGTGTTATTTTAATTTTATCCCTATTAAATAATTTTCATAAACATGTCCAATTTACATTCCTTATAGATTCAAGAAGTGATTTAGAGAATCTAAAAAAGCGGATGGAATCTAAACGTATTCCTAAAACAAAAGTACAAATCCCCCCCGAAAAGTCCAAATCTCCTCGACGAAAAACACGGACATGCATTACGAAACATGGAAGACCCAAGAAACACAAATTATTAGAAGTTTCAAATCGCTCGGCTCAATCAAAAGAATATATTAATCACTCGTCGCCCAATGAAACTGCAGCAATCATAAATGATGACATTTCTCTCTCGTTGATTGAAACAAATGACAGCAGCGGAAACAACATTTGCTCTAACAAACGTAACAATTCCAATCAAGACTTCGATTCAAATAAAATAAAAAATGCAATTGTATTGCTTCATACGATCGACGAAGATATGTTGAAATATAAGATTGATAACAAAAAGGACTTACGGTGTACAAATAGCAAATGTTTTCATATTGGCGAAGACAATAACAGNCGAGCGCTTATCATTAGAAAAACTCGCTCGAACCGGTTCTCGCGGACAGGCCTTCCGACTCGCCATAATATTTACGCGCTCAGCTGATCGTTCGCAAACGCTCTCCTCGCTCTCTCGCCAGTCTCGTTCTATTTCATATACCATAATTTTAATTAATTTCGGTCTCAGGAGTCGTGAGGCTCGAACCCTCGAAGGATGCACTTTTTCGGTGCATAAGCACGGTCAAAACTGCATACCATTACAATACAGATGTCAACGATGGTAATGAGATATTAGACACCAATATTTGCAACAGTATTTGTGATAAGGAAAAGTTTATTGAAAAAAATGATAGTTCCGAAACGACTCGCGACGACTTCGACAAAGTAAGAAAACAAGCTGGTCAGAATTATGGTCAAAAGAAACTTGTCGAAATAGATGTCACCGTTGAGAATGAAAACCACATAAATGATAAATATAAAAATTGCAACAACAACATCGGAATGGACTACACTACCGGCGACGACGGCGAATTAAATAGCAATAACAGGGACATAGATAACGACGGGAAAGAACAAAATAATGATATCGATAATGGTGATGAAAGACAGGCTGGTCAGAATTATGGTCAAAAGAAACTTGTTGAAAAGGATGTCACCGTTGAAAATGAGAACGACATAAATGATAAATATCCAAATTACAACAACAACATCGGAATGGTACACTACTGATAACGACGACGGCAAACTAGAAAGCTACAACAAGAACATAGATAACGACAAGAAGGATCAAAATAACGATATCGATAATGGTAATGAAAAGCAGGCTGGTCAGAATTATGGTCAAAAGAAACAAATTGAAAAGGATGTCACCGTTGAGAATGAGAACCATCTAAGTGATAAGTATCAAAATTGTAACAACATCGACATGGACTACACTATCGCTAACAACGACGACGTACTAGAAAGCGCCAATAGAACGATAGACGATGACAGTTCCGATGGATACAATGTCGATAGTAACGAAGAAAGCAGTAGTAGTGACAGCAATGATGAAGATGAGATTGACAAAGATGATATAATAGAGTCGATAAGAACTGAGAACGATTTCAATAAGGACAAGCGTGATGTACCGATTATAGAGGATACATCTGACGGCGAAAGTCCTAATAAGAATGATTTATCAATACAAGACCCCACATATATATATTCTTTCAACACGAACAGCACGTTAAAAGATAGTTCGAATATCTCGGAAAAGTCAGTAAATACAAACAACCAGAATGAAAGCTTCGATGTCACGTTACTGAATGGGAGGCCATCGGTAGATAGTCGCAAACGCACAGTGCCTGCATCAATAACAGAAAATGGGAAAAGGAACATAAAGAAACATTTCTGCAAATACTGCAAAACATTACAAACAAAGTTGGCCCGCCATTTAGAAACAAAGCATAAGAGCGAACCGGACGTTAAAAAATTCATCAACTTTCCAAAAGGTAACAAAGAAAGGATAAAGATTATTGAGACTATCCGGAAAAGTGGTGACTTTCTCTATAATACCAGTGCAAAGGACGATTTGAGTGATCTGATAGTATGCAGGCGACGTATGCCAACTATGATGAAACAAGCTGAAGATTATCTATGTTGTTCCAAATGCAAAGGATATATGTCGAAACAAAGCATACGACAACACTTTGTAAAATGCAAAGAGACGCATAAAAAAAGGAACACGAGAAATAGCAGTAGTGAGTAAGCGAATTACTGGATATATACACGAATGTGCGAATGATGTACTTCGCCGAATTGTTTTTCCAGTACTCAACAATGATGAAGTTACAAGGACAATAAAGTACGACGAATTAGTTATTCTTTATGGTAATAAATTATGTGATAAATACACACAGATTCATCAACATGACATGATTCGGTCCCATTTGCGTATCCTTGGTCGTTTTATGTGCAGTATAAAAAAATTAAACGGTAAGATCACAGATTTTGCATCCGTTTATGATCCAACATTTTACGATGCAACAGTACAAGCCGTAAAGGAGTGTGCTAAATACGATTCGGAGAAAATGTTATTCAAATCACCAGCTAATGCAACACAACTGGGCACCCTATTAAAGAATGCGGACGCATGCTTATCGCGCAATGTATAAAAAAGAAGGATGACCTAAGAAAGAAGAATACGGAAGATTTCCTCCTGCTCATTAATGACGACTTCCCCACAACTATAAATCGAAAAGTACTCGAAGACCAAACTAAAAACAGACGCGAGAAACGCACAATTCTTCCGTCTAAGAATGATATTCAATGTTTAAACAGCTACTTGAAGAAAAAATGCGTAGATGCTTTGAACATATTGGAAAATCGATATTCCCAGTCGGCGTGGCAAACCTTAGCCGAAGCTGCACTGATCCTGGTACAGATGTTCAATAGACGTAGAGCTGGAGAAATTGAGCGAGTTCTGATTACAGATTATGAAAACTATGAAACACTCGACAAAAACGTACACCCGGATCTGTATAATAATCTCTCAGAAGAAGCACAACTATGTGCAAAAAAGTTCATTCGTTTGTCAATTCGTGGAAAATTGGGCAGGACTGTACCTGTTCTCTTAGATCCGTTAATGAAGAAATCTATCGATATGATTTTGAAACATCGCAAAAGCGCCGGTGTTAAACTCGACAATGAATTTGTTTTTGGAATTCCGCATACTCATTCATTACGAAAAAAGTATTTGCGGGCGTGAAACCTTATGCGAAAATTTGCCAGCGAATGCGACGCATCATTACCAGATACTCTAGGAGGAACAAAGTTGCGCAAACAAGTCGCTACGCACAGCGCAATGCTAGGAATTCAAGAAAATCGAGTAGCAGACCTAGCTAATTTTATGGGTCACGATACACAAATACACAAGAACGTATATCGACAACCACTTCCCATGACGGATATTACAAGTGTATCTCGCTTACTGGAAGCTGCTATGGGTGACGATGTAGGCGAGGAAGAACATGCGGAAGATAATGAAGATATCGAGGATAATGGCTGCTTGCAGAGTCCATTTGAAGAGATACCTCGGAAAAATGCTTATTTTGAAACTTCTGAAAGTTCTGCGGGCAACTCTACCTTGGAGTCTACATCGTCAACCGGAAAACGTAGAAGCAGTAAGTTTTGAACGTACAAATTATGCAATCATAGTTGTAAATGTCAATAGTTGAGATGTAATAACACTTGAAAAATGTTTTCAGGATCGCCATTTGGAAAGACAAAACGAACAAGGTGGACAGACGCAGAAAAAAAAGTCGTAACAAAATATTTTGGAGATCCTTCAAAAATTGCCAAATTGCCCAGTCTGAAGGAATGCCAAGAAATAATTCAAAAAAACAAAGTGTTGCAAAATAGGCAACCGCAGCAATTAAAGACCTGGATCGACAACCAGAGAAAATCTAGCTGCCGTAAAAGGGAACGTGAACGGCTTTCATGAATTCTGGATATTGATGAGGAAATTTCGACGGACTGTGTGTATGGTGCAACTGTTGTAAATTTGCATTGGTATAGATACGAAATAAATGTTGTATCGATATACGTGTACTATATGCATATATGTACTGTAGTCTTGCCGATAATAGTATATAACTTAAACTATTACATTTTTACCTCATAGGTAATTATAGAAATTGCTAGACACTAAAATACCTAAATAATGTAATAGCGTAAATTATGCACGATTGTTGGTATAGTATTCTGCAAGGAAAGTGTCGTGAATAACTGGAATATAAAAAGCATTTAATGTAAGCATGACTTTGTCAAACAACTGTGTGAATACTTGTCGTAAAGCAGCACTCGCATACAGATGTAAAACGTGTCGTTAGAGCACAGACGTGTTATAACATTTCTAATAACCGGAAACACTATTGTTCGTTTACCTGCATGACGAGTATGGAATTATACACATCGACGTGTTAAACTGCTTATTTCAACGAGAAAATGTCAATTTAGAAGAAAGTCCTAATATAAAAAATATGAATGAAAACAAATAAAAAAAATTCTCAAACATCGTATTTTCTTACTGGTTTATATGGGTTGGGTGACACAGACTTGCGGCCATGTATATGCATGCAATGTAGGATATAAGCATAAATTTAAAAATAATAAGCTACATTTGAGACTTCTGTAACAACAGACATTAGCATATATTTGAAATACAATCGAATTTTGATGATGCATTTCATTTTTTCTAAACGAAAAATCCTATATCTCTCGATCCTTGAACAACAATATTGATGATGTTGCTGTTGAAACTGCACATCCAGAATGAGCGAAGACTTTTTTTTTTCAGGAACCACAGTCCATCGGGATTCGTAAAATGTATGTATAACTGTATACAGACGAATTGTCCATTCAAGTCGAACAGTAACCGGGAAAAATGGTAAATAATTATACAATCCTTCAGTTTTAGTCTCCTTCTCTAGGCTAACAAGCCATCCAAAGACAAATGAGAAACTACAAGGAATGGTCTCACAAATATAATTGCCAATGTATGTAATGCACGTTTCGAAGACTGCACATTCACGTGGACCCCAAAACTAACGTTCTGTATACAAACAGTATATATACAAACAAATATACGGCAATGTATAAAACGAGTACTTCAGGGACAACGGTAACCCCTTTCGCTGTCCCGGACCCCGAAGTGAACGTAACATTAAATATATATGACCTCAATGTTTACGTGATATACAAGAAATGCCGAAAATTCTACCGCACACTTTGGGGACTGGACAAAAATGACCGACTGGTAAACTTAGCGTATACTTTGAGTCCCTGTCCTCAATGCATACCGTTAATATACGGAGACCTCAAAACGTACGTTACATAGTAAAATTGCAATAAAAAATTAACTAAGGCCATATAACAAAAACCGAAAAATATGGGTAGTTGTA